>NC_056739.1:180137823-180437823 GCF_019279795.1 Protopterus annectens
AGACATAAATAACACTCCTGAAGTCTCCATTGTTTATGTTTGGGATACCTTAAAATCATATCTATATGGGCAAAGTATCAGATGGTATAATAATAAAAGGAAATCTTGGGATAAGGAATTGTTAGATATTCAAAGTAAATTAGACTCTTATAAACATAATAATAAAGAAAATATTATGGACAAGAAAGTTATTGAAGAAATAAACAAACTAAATGAGAAATACAAAGAAATTTTAACTCATAAAGTTAAAATAACTTTAGAGAAATACAAGTTTTGTCTTATTCAATAAGCCCCAAATACTTACATAGACTTAAAAATAAAACAAAAGGTTGAATAAACAAAACCATATCAAAGAAATCTTTTCTCTAAGGAAAAGAAGAATGTTTCTAGTATACCAGAAATACTAGATGAATTTAGAAATCACTTTCACAAAATTAACCATAATAATATTAACATGGAACCTAAAGATAAAATAAAGGAGTTTATAACCACAAATATGAATAAAAAGCTTAATAAACAACAGATTAAACTATTGGACAAGAGTATTTCATATACAGAAGTTATTACACAAATAAATAAGCTTAAATCAAACAAAGCACCGGGTAATGATGGTATTATACCAGCGATATATAAAATCCTTTCTAAAAATACATATTCATTAATACATAAGGTTTTTATTTTGGCCCAAACTGAATTAATAACCCCCCCCCATCTTGGCAATATACATTTATTTTGCCAATTTTAAAACCTAATAAAGATCCAACTAGATGTTCTTCATATCGGCCCATCTCATTACTTAATGTTGATTATAAAATGTTTATGAATATCTTTGCTGATAGATTGAAGACAATCATTCCCGGCATTATAGATATAGATCAGACAGGCTTCATTGTAAATAGAAATACTTTTGATAATATAAGAAGAACTTTAACATTAATAGATTTTGCAAATAGGAAAAAGAAAGATTTAACACTTATTAGTCTTGATATAAGTTCAGCATTTGATTCAGTAAGTTGGGACTATCTGTTTACCTTAATGAAGTGCACAAACTTCTCGGATGCATTTGTAAATCTAATTGAATATTTATACAAAGGAACGTTGGCTTATATTAAGGTAGGAACATATGTTTCACAAAAATACCCATTCTTAAAGGTACAAAACAAGGATGTCCACTTTCTCCACTATTATTCACTTTAGTAATGGAGCCTTGGGCTAATTTGATCAGAAACAGTACTGACATAGAGGGTTTTGAAATAGATGAAAATACAACATCCAAAATTCAACTTTTGCAGATGATGTTCTAATTACATCAGCAGGATCTAATTCTTCTATACAGTCTCTATTTGATAACATGATGAATTTTAAAAGTATTTCTGGTTTAATATTCAATGAAGAAAAAACTAAAATACTACCTATATATACACGAAAAAATATTCTCATTAGTGATTTTACTAAATATGTACCCAATTCAGGTCAGATAACTTATTTAGGTATAATACTATCTAAAGATATTAAATCTATTATATATAATAATTATAATACCTGTTTTCTTAATATACAAAATATTTTTAATACCTGGAATAATATGTTTTTACTATGGAGGAGAGACTTACAATTATTAAAATGATAATATTCCCCAAGATTTTATACTTAATACAATCAATAATACTTCCACCTACAAAAATAATTATCAAGAAACTGAACACACTAATGTTAAATTTCTTATGGGCACCTAATAGACCTAGGATTGCATTAAAGAAACATACTAATAGCTGGTCTCAAGGGGGTATTTCTTTTCCAGACTTTAATGTATATACTATCTCTTCTATTGTAAAAGTTATTACTTTATTAATAGATCAGTCATATGTCACAAAATGGAAAGATTATTGGGAGCTAATTAGTATACACTTCATGAAAATCTCCTTAACACATAAAAATATGATTGTAAATAACTCCATATTATGGTTACTAAAGGAATTTTGTACTTCACCTATTACACCTAAACATATGGTTTGTTACCCATTAAATATTATTATTAGTTATCGTAACTTTATATTCATGCACCCTAAGTATAGGGAATGGAATTTTATTGTATTTCCTATAATGTATACTCAGGGTATGCTTTTGTCATCTACTTCTGAAGGAACTCATTTAGCTATAGATAATGATCTAAAGTACTGGTATCAGTTGATATCTGATAATAAAGTTAAAAATCTAGATTTCTTAAAACAAGAATTTGATCTAAGAGAAACTTGCTGGTTAGAGGTTCAGACCTTTAGACAACATCTCATTAATAAAATAGATTTAATGTCTATAACTGTTAAAGAATCTATTCCAACACTGATTGATTACTTGATATTAAATTTACAACATAAAGTTTCTGATAAAGGTAAACTTTCATACATACATAAAGTTATCAGACAAAAACTTTTTACAGTGTAGATTCATACTGGAATTATTTCACTTCTATTAATGGGGACCCACCAAATCAACAAGATAAACAATATATATTGGAATCTGCTTATAGAACTACGTCTTCCATTGTCTGGAGACTTTATACATGGAAATTTTTACATAGATCTTTTTATACACCTTTGATGATGAATAAAATAAATAATAAAGATCATCTATGTAAGAGATGTAATGTAGAAATTAATGCTGACTGGGCTCATATGTTTTATGACTGTATAAAATTGAAAGAATACTGGAAGTCAATTAATGAATTTTTGCAGGCTCTTTTTACAGATAATTTCATTATTTCTAAATCTCTTATATTATTCAACACACCTGTACCTCAAAGTGTAAAAAAGGTTAAGCTTCCCTTGTTATGGTCTATTCTAGCAGTGGCTAGGAAAATAATAACTAGAAATTGGATTTCAGATACACCTCCTTCGTTCAATGAATTTAAAAATGTTATGAATATAGTGTGCCATATGGAAATAAACACAATTAGGACTAGAACAAATAGAAAAACATCTTATTTTATTGTATGGGATAATTTACAAAATTTGTTAAAAAATTTTTAATTTCAATAACATGGTATTTTAGTTTAATTAATTGATCTGATTGTAGTGGATGTCTTTGTAAATACTTTAGCTGTTTTGTTGAATATTATAATAATACCTATTTTAATTACTTGTATAAAATTGTTATGATATTTCTCTTATATGTTAAAACAATAAACCTTTTTTGAAAAAAAAAGATTTTTCTTGAAGAGTGCTAATGAGGAGCTTTGTTTGATATAGATAGGTAGTTTGTTCAAGAGTATGGGAAGTCTCTGGGACAGAAATCTATCCCTCCAGCATATTCTGTTTATTGTGGTGACAAGATTTAGGTCCCTAGAGCATGTAGCTCGAAGGGATTGGGATTTCTTTAAGTGGAGCATGTCCAACAGCTCTGGGTTTGACATAGCTTTGTATGTTAGGCAGAGATCACCTCTGAGTAGGTGATATGTGATGGAATAAAGCTGGAGTTTTTTGAGATGCCTGTGCAGGGCATCTGTTTGAGGCCGGTAATCCTCTTTCTGAGGTATTTCTGTAACCTTTCCAGTTGTTGTAGATGTCTTGTGAGGTACATACCAAAAGGGGCACTGTACTATACAATGGGTCTAATGAGTGTCGAGTAGAGGGGAACAATGACCTCTTTTTTCCTGGATGAGAAACCTTTTGTGATGAGGTGTGCCATGTAGAAGGATTTCCTGACAACTATGGTGATGTTATTATCAAAGGAGAGACTACTGTCCACCTGTTCCCCAAGGTCTCTTATCACACTTTCAGAGTTAAGTAGACTACCACCTATGTGGTAGCTTATGGGTACAGAAAGGGGATGACAATGCACTTTTTGGCATTGAGCTTGAGGCCATGACTTTGACACCAGGCGTTTGTCTCAGTGAGGGCCTTTTGTAGGATGTCAACATTCTTAGGAGTTTTGATTATGGCTCCTAGTTTGCAGTCATCTGTGAACTTCATTACCCAAAGACCTTCTGTGTTAACCTGTACTTCAGAAAAGTAGATACCAAACAGGAGATGACCCAGGACTGAACCCTATAGTACTCCACTTGTCACTGGTCTGAAGTCGGATTTGGAGTCTGCTACTTTCACAGCGTGGGTTCTGTCAGTGAGCCAGTTGGCAACCCATCTTGCGACATGGGGATTTATACCTAGTTTAGTGATTTTATCTATAATTCCAGAGTGAGGGATGGTGTCAAAAGCCTTGGTGAGATCTCTAGATAGGCTGTGTGAACCATCTTACCATCATCTATGGCTTTGGTGACTGCTTCAAAGAAGTCTATCAGGTTTAGGAGACAAGAACTGCCTTTTACAAACCTGAACTGGGTGGGATCCAGTGTTTGGAGATTTCCAATGTCTTTGTTTATAAGTTCCAGGATGATACGTTCTATGACCTTGCCGACCAGGCTGGTTAGGCAAATGGGAAGGTAGTTCCCGGGGTCGGTGGTGGCTTCCCCTTTGTGGAGTGGGATAACCATCGCTGTGCACCATTCAGTGGGTACAAAGCCTGAGGTGAGGCTATGATTGAACATAGTGTTTAGATGGGGTGCCAGTTCATTCTGTAGTTCATGTAGAACGCAGCCTTGGATGTTGTCAGGTCCCACGGATGCTGTGTTCTTGGATTTGGAGAGTGTGGTTTTTACCTGTGCAGCGATGATTACAGGAACTTTGCATTCTTCCAGTATACAGATGGGCCCTTTAAGGGGTGAGAGGGGGATAAAGCTTGTACTGAAGTTATCTGCCAGAATGTTGGCAATATCAGTTGGTTCTCTATATTTAGTGCCATTGTGCTGTAACTCAGAGCAGATCTGTGTGTTGCCATTGAGATTCTTGACATAGCTATAGAATGCTTTGTGGTTGTCTTTAGAATCAGTGGCAATGTTGTTTTCTTAACTAGCTTTGGAGGATTTTATGAGGGATCTCAGCTTCTTACTGAGGCTGACCAGAGAGTTCCTCCAATCATGGGATTTTACTCTTTTTTGCAACAGTTTCTTTCTTCTGTTGTAGAGTTTGTTTATGGCAGGGGACCATCAGATTGGCTTCCTTTTTTTGGAGGATAGCATCTTGATTCTGTTAGGGATAGCATGATCCATGCACTTGTGTAAGTGCTTATAAAGTGCATTTGTGTAGGATTCAGCAGTCGTACCTCTATTGTCTGTCTGCATGGGTGTCGTGAAGTTTGCCATTTCTGTCTTAAGAAGTGTGAACTTGGCTTTGGAGAAATTTTTTATGGTGGTTTCCATAATGGGGGTGGGGGCAGGATGTGGATGTCTAGGGTGATTAGCTTGTGGTCAGATCTGACCAACAAGGAATTGACCTCAGGTGTGGAACACCGGTCGTCCATGTTGGTAATGACCAGGTCTAGGATATTGCTGCCCCTGGTGGGGGTGTGGATAAGTTGATCCAAGGTGTTGGAAATTATGAATTCCAGAAAACGTTGAGCAAAAGAGTTGGTACATGAGTCATTTTTCCAGTTAATGGTGGGGTAGTTGAAATCGCCCATTTTTAGGGTGTTGGGTTATACCCTAATATTTTCTAGTGTATCAAGAAATGAGGATTTGGAATCCTGGTGCATGGTGGGGGATCTGTAGCAAGTTACAATTTGGATTGCAGTCTTGCCCAGAGTTAGTTGCACTTGGATAATCTGGGATGCATTATGCTGAGAAACTAGCCTGGAGTTGTGGATATCCTTAATGAATATGGACACATCTCTGCCTTTAGTGTTTTGGTCCAGGTTAGGTGGCCAAAAGGTGTGGTATGAATTGTAACCTGGTAATGCAGGGTTGCTCTCTGGAGCCTTGAGCCATGTCTCTGTCACTGCACAGATGTCAATGTTCTCCATTTTAAGGAGTGCCTCAAGTGAGTGCATTTTGAGGTTTAGACTTCTAGCATTGAGTAGCATTACCCTCTGATTTTGCTTGCTTGTCCCTGTTACTGTGGTGAATTTGTCATTTGAATCTTTCCTAAAAAAAGGCACTATAGGGGTGGCAAGAGCCTTAGCCAGTATCCGGAATCCCAAGGGTGACAGGTGCAGGCCATCTCTGGCAAAGCATCATGGTCTGTTGATCATGTCATCCCAGGCAGACAGATAATGGATCCCCTTAGAATGAAACCAGAATCTTAGCCAATTGTTGAAGTCAATCATCTTTGTCCTTGTACTGTGGTATCATTATGGGTGATGGCAGGATGCTACTCAGGGCTAGGGTCATACCTGCCTGGGCTACAAGATCGGAGAGCTCCTCCATGTCTCTTTTCATGTAGTCCATGGAGCTACATCTCAGGTCATTCACACCAGCATGGACAATGACAGAGTCATATTTGTACTTGTTGTGCAGTGACCTGAGTGCATGCATTATGTGGCGGAGCCTGGCACCCGACAGGCAGCTGACAGTAACTTTCTCCTTGTTTAGCCTGGTGAGTGGAACATCAGTGTGCCTGACTATAGAGTCACCTATGAATAGAATGTTGGGTACATTGTTATGCCTTATAGGCTGTGGTTGAGTGGCACACTGAGTTTGTGGGCTATGTGTCATTTGGGTTGTGTTGGGGGGTAAAGGTTGCTTGCTTACTTTGGAGGTCTCTGTTGCTTGAGCAGATTTTTATTGAGAGCCTCCACAAATGTAGGTGTGTGTTTTTTGTTTCTATGTGTGTGTTTTGGTGGTGTAGGTTTTGAGAGACTATGTGATGAGTGTGGTGCGGTGCAAGTGTTTACCTTCTCCTCTTGACTCTCTAGCCCAGTCTTGGGTGAAGAGAGCATTGCTTCCAGTTTAGCTACATAAGTGCATCTCTCACAGGTTGTAGTGTTGGGTGGTAGAAGGAGAGGGTTGTCTGTGTACATGAGGCAATTGCTGCATTGCTCCAAGATGCCCAGATTCATCAGGTAGACAGGAAAAAACATCGGGAGCTGACCCTTAGACATGCCTGGATAGGTGCTTATTTATGAAGTACTAAAAACTGTTTTTCTCTCAACAAGTGAGGAAAGTTAAGTGCTGTAGTAATTTGTAGCTTATTTAGTGCTTACAACGAGTTCTGAACAAGTACTGAGCTCAATGAAACAGATTTGAGTGCTAAAACTAAAAAAACTGGCTAGTTCTAAGGGAAAATTTGAAGAGCAGACTTTATGGCATCAGGAATAGTTTAACCCTAGCTAAGTGGTGATGCATAAAGTTTATTTTTTTTAATATAACAGTAGCAAATGAACAGACTGATTTAAACAAACTAACCAAGTAACCAATAACAACCTAAAAACTGATCCCTGTTCCAGCATTCTTCGATCAGAGAAGTTCTAACTGCACACTCCTGCCACTACGGTGCAGGGGAACCTTCTCCAAAAAAAGATGTTCTGGAATAGTGCTCAAGTTATACAAACAAAGCTAGGTTCAGCAGGTCTGAATCTAGTCTATGCTACAGCAAACAAGGCATACTAATTTCAGAAAGAAACAGTTCAAATAAGCAGGCACCATAAGCCTTAAACCAGAAACTCCCAACTCAGAAAGGCACAATCTACCTTCTCCTCCCACAAGAGTGAAGACCACACCTTCTTTTTTTTTTTTTTTTTTTAATATTTTTATTCATTTCCAAAAACAAGAAAACATGAATGCAGGTTATTTATGACAATGAAGTATTTACAAATTATTTAAAAAGGTAGGCTAAAACCTCTAAACAGATATCAAACATTAAAGCCAAAATAAAGTATTTACAAGGGTGTCTATTGCTGACATATAATTGACTTTCTATACAATTGTTTCCTGATTATAATCTGCTACAGTCATTATTCTCCAGTATTTCAGTTACTTTTTGCCATGCTACGTATAATGATGTAGTTCTTTCAGTTATTCCTTTAATAGTGTTCATTTCCAATTGTGATACTGCTGACACCATATTCATGAATTGCTTAAAAGTTGGAGAATCTTTGGATTTCCAGTTTGATGTAATGTTCTTCCTTGCAATAGCTAGGAGAGTCCATAAGATTACATATTTTGTTCTTGGCACACAGTCGGGTACAGGTGCATTAAACAAAATAATAGATTTGGAAATCTGGAATTTATCATTGAATACCATTTGCAGAAAATAATTTATTTTATCCCAATATGGTTTAATCAAATGGCATTCATAGAACATATGTTGCCAGTCTGCTTTTATTGATAAATCACATCTCCAGCAGCCAATATTTTTCTTAAACATAAGTTCCATTTTATGAGGGGTTACATAAGATCTGTGTATGAATTGCCATGTAAAAAGTCTCCAATGTAATGAAAGTGATGTCTGCTTTGGAGAGAGAAGAATTAGTTTTTTATCTCTGTCATTTGGCACATGTCCATTAACTGATCTATAATAATTCCACATTTTGTCATTATTATGCACTTTTATTTTTTTGTTTGTTTTATAAATAGATGATAAGTATCCCTTTCCAGTAATGGATTGATTCGTTAGTAATATTATATGTTCTATAAGGTTAGGAACATTTTGTCTTATTGATGGTTGCATTGTTTCTTGTTAATATATACTGTCTTAATTCTTGTACATGTAACCACAAACTATCTTCCATATTTAATTTCTGTTTAATCTGGTCTATTGTCAGAGGTTTTCCAGAGTTTAGCAATTGATGCCAATATATTAATCCCTTTTCTTTAAGCATGTTGACTACTTCCATATTAAATCTTATTATATTACCTTGTGTGTATGCTACTGGATATAAAAGAAATGACCATGCTTTAATATCAGGATTGCTATTAATAAGATTTTGGAAAATTTTTAATTTATAAGTAATGTATTTGGAACTTATATTTTTATTCTTATGTATCATCACATATTCCTTCATCAGCCATAGAAAATTGTTTGGTATGAAATCTGTATACTTATTTGCTACTACAAATCCTGATTTTAACCAGATTCTCTCATGAACTAGCTTCCATTTTGATGTATATTTTGTATTTAGCCATGATGATATTGTTTTAATAATGGATGAATGCAAATATATTTCTATGTCTGGTAAACCTATGCCACCTATATCCCAATCATCTAGATGATACTTCATAGCTATCCTTGGTTTTTTTGGATACCATAGGAATCTTACCATTAAATCATTTAATTGTTTTAGGTGCGATTTAGCTGATGGCAAAGGACAAGCTTGTATGACATAAAGAATTTTTTGAAATATGATCATTTTAATTATATAAAGCCTTTCTTCCATTGAAAAGAAGAATTTATTCCATCTTTGTATTAGATTTTTAATATTATTTAAGGTCTCTTTATAATTTGTTTCAGTTGTAGTATCTAGGTTGTTAGTTATTATAATTCCCAAGTAATTAATTATATTATCGGTAGAGATATATTTATGGTATTTTTTATTTAGATCTTTTTTATTAGTATTTATAAGCAATACATTTGTTTTGTTCTCATTAAATTTAAGACTTGAAAAGTTTTGAAAGTTTTGAATCGAGTCCCATAATGCTTTTAAACTGCTATTATTATTTTTAAGGTAATTAAAATATCATCAGCAAAAGTTGAATTTTAAGCTCTAGGCTGTTGGCTAGTTGTATTCCTTCAATATTTTTATCCATACGTATATTATTTGCTAAGGGTTCAATGACTAGCAAACAATAATGGAGAAAGAGGGCAGCCTTGTTTTGTGCCCTTAGTTATTTTAATAGATTTAGACAGACAAGATCCCAGTTTTATATAAGCCAATGATTTTTCATACAATGATTTTATTAACAAAGTGAAGTTGTTTGAGAAGCCATATTCTTCTAAAACTAACCACAGATAATCCCAGTTCACTGAATCAAATGCGCTATTTATGTCTAAGCTAATAACATTCATTTTGTTTTTTGTGACATTTATATAATCAATTAAGGAAAGAATTCTTTTAATGTTGTAATAAGTGTTCCTATCTTTTATAAAACCTGTTTGATCCTCCTCTATCAAAAGTGGTAGTAATTGTTTTATTCGAGCAGCATGTATTGCCATAAAAAATTTATAATCTATATTAAGAAGTAAAATGGGTCTGTATGATGAACATTCACTGGGATCTTTATTTTGTTTCAGAATTGGTGATATTAATGTGTACTTCCAAGAAGGATGAATGTCTTTACCATTTTTAACTGATGTAAAGACATTCAATAACAACAGCAAAGCCTCATTTGATAGTAATTTAAACATTTCTGGGGTGATATTATCTATACCTGGAGCTTTGTTTAATTTTAGCTTATTTACTTCAGCTTTAAGTTCTGTCATTGTTATATGTTTATCTATTAGTTGTACCTGCTCCTCTAATAACCTAACTTTAACATTGTTTTTGAGAAAAGCTTTCAATGCTGAATGTGTTTCTGTTTTCTCATTTTGATTGTTAAGTTTATGAAAAAATAGCCTAAAAGCTTCTAGTATTCCTTCTAAATCAGATACTTTCTTTTTGGTTTCTATATTATGTATTTGCTTGATTTGATTTGTTTTAATAATCTTTTTAGTCCTATTTGCTATTCTTCATTGGTTTTTAGGGTTCATTGAATAGTAACATAGTTTAATTTTTTCTAAGTTGATCATTGTTTTGTGGTGTAGCGTCTCTGAGTATTTTTTATTAGTATCTTTTAGTTATTTTATTAAGTCGTTGTTTCCATTTTGAATATCAAGCTTTAAATTATCTACTTTTGACTGTAATTCCATTAATTCCTTATTCCACTGTTTTGTTTATTTTTATACCATCCCACCGCTCTTCCATATAGGTATGCTTTCAATGCATCCCATATATATATTTCAGATACATCTTTTGTAAGATTGATATTTAGGAATGTTTGTGTGTCTTTAATATAAAATTCCTTAAAATATTTGAGATTTGTTATGTAAGATGGTATTCTTGTTACTGATATCCTTCTCTTGAAACATAAGTCTATCTCAAACGTTATGGTGTTATGGTCCGAAAATGGACATGAAATTGTCTTGCCTTTATTTAATTTAGAGGTTAAATCCTTTGTTATGTACACTCTATCTATTCTAGAGTATGTATTATGTCTATGGGAAAAATGTGTAAAGAATAGTGAATCTGGGATAGCATACTCATTTATGTCAACTATATTAAAAGTTTCAACAAACTCAGATAACAACTCTGTTAAAGGTGATCTCTTATGTGTAGTTTTAGTATTTGTGTCAGTTTCTTTTATAATGCAATTGAAATATCCAGCTATGATTAAATTGCCTTTGGTATATTGTACAATGTCTTCTAAGTGTTGTTTGGCCACTCTAACACCTAGTCCTGGTATCCAATAAATATTCACTAATGTATATATCATTTTATTGATAGATATTGTCACTAGACAAAACATTCCTGAGTTGTCATGGAACGTATTTATGATTTTAGGCATTAAAGTAGCATTTTTCCACAAAATTGCTACTCCCCTTCGCTTCTGATTATAGGTGGAACTTACTAGTATTGTATAATTTTTATTGTTTATTTTATTTATATCTTCCTGTGTAAGGTGCGTTTCCTGTAAAAATACTAGTTGCGCTTCACATAGCTTTAAATATCTATAAAGACTTCCCCTTTTGTAGCTATTATTTAAACCATTTACATTAAGAGATATACATTTTGCAATTGGATTTATATTAGCTTTGCTTTTATCCATATTCATATACTCGTAACAATGTGTAGATGTGTGTACATGAAGAGAATGACTTGTTCTTTCTTCTCCCAACAGTATTACAATAGATTATAGACACCCAATAAAAGTAAATTACAAGATCATAAATGAGAACAATATAAGATAAACAACCACCAAACCCCTCCATGAGAAAAAACATCACATCCTTGAATGATCTAATCATTCAAGCGATCTCTCTAAGTCTGCATTTCAGCATCCTCCCCCGACCCCGTCATATGGTAGTTTTATAATGAAAAGTATCTTATATATCTTTTAAGTATACATGTATCTATCTTTACAGATTACTTAAATACAGTCTTTATCTATTTTTAATATTTTATAAAACACTAAGGCAACACAACTATGCATAGATTTAATACTTAACTAGTTGGTTTTGTTTAAATTGTAAAGGAAAATCTTTTATTTTAATATATCTTTTGTGTAGCAATAACGGTTATGCATCTTAAAAATAATATGCTTGCTGTCTATCTCCCTTATAGTGTGAGTGGCATTCATAGGTATCAAATTTATTGTAATGGTCTACCTATATATATATATATATATATATATATATATACATATATATATATATATATATATATATATATATATATATATATATATACACACACATACATGCATACACACATAAAAAAAATGTTAAGCATTATATGCATCAGTTAACCATGCCACAAGTTGATTAAATCAGAAAGTATCCATAACAATGAATATAACGTTACATTTGTATTGTCATTTATCAGTAATCTTATAGTTTTCTTTTAATGTAAAAAGTCATATTTTAGTGGTATGAATGCTACTAATTTGTTTTTGGTATTGGTATTATATAGTTTAAGACTATATTTCTTAGCAATTCCTATATATTTATTAGTGCCGCTGGCATATTTCATCGCTAGTGTACCACATATGTCATATGTCAAATAGCAACTCATACTCCTTATGATATTACAGGATTTATCTGCAGCATTATAACTGTAAGGTTGGAAAATATGAGAAGCAAAGTAGGCTTTAAATATGCTATAACACAATTGTTTGGTACTTATTACTGTCAACTCTTCTACATACACAGGAAAAGATAACCTTATATGACCATCAACCATTTTCCTTCATTTTTCTCTTCATCCTTCTATTCTCCATTTTTAATAAATATTTGTTTCTATTGTGGCTTCTTTGAATTTAGTGAGGGTACTCCATATCATATTATAGATAATATACAATGGTCAAACAGAGAACATACCCAATATAGAGACATATTCTCAACTCATGTGGTCCACACCATATATTTATAACACTGCAGTCAGAAATATACTAATGAATATGCAATAACTAGCAGCTTTGCAGCATGTGTGTGTCTCTAACAAGTACATACCTATAGGATATTAAAAAGAATAGATAGCATGGTCTTGTTTCATAATTAACAAATGCACACAGCCTGGTATTTACTTTCATAGACAGAAATTAAACCTGTTACTTATATGCATATCAGGTACCAACAGCAATATGTTAGTAAATGCCTATGCTATTCAAATCATATTTTAATGCTGATTGATATGAGATGTAGCTGACAATGGCTTTAGCGTTTGTGATTTTATATAATATATATTCAGTATTATAAGTAAAAGTATGTTGCATGTCTATTTGCAATCTAAGGTTCAAGGCTGATCAATTTAGACATACAAGACAATCTCTTTAGCCTTGGTTATATAATGGGAGTTACTGTGTCTCTACACAACCATTCATTTTCAGTGAGGATGTTCAATATTAATATAACTTGCCTTTAATAAAAGCATACTTATAATTCAGCAGTTATTTCCTATATCTATATATATATATATATATATATATATATATATATATATATATATATATATATATATAAAACAATATCATAAGCAAGTCTAAGATTTTTTTCTTGCTCATTACTGCTTAATGATTTTGCTACTTGAACAATTTAATACTTTCAGAGTATCTTGATAATTAAACAGCAACTCCTTTTTACCCTTAAAATGCCTAATAACACATAGCTACATTCATGAACCTTAATTGACTTACTATCCTTAAGGTTGAGTACACTAGCTGCAGTGTGTTTACAAATATGTTATATAGTTCCAGTCAAGGACTTAAATATATTAAATTTTTATAAAATTAAGTTAAATTATAGTAATTTATGTGGGTGATCTTATCAGAAAAGATTATAGTAAAGTCTGTATGTGTTAACTATTCATACAGTTTCTTCCAAGTGATATACTTCTTTTTAAGCTTTGTGTGCTGTTTATGTGTACAATTCAAAATGAATAACAAATATTACAATATAATAAAACGTCATGTATGTGTTGATACCTTCTAAATTCATTAGGTACTTCAGTGTACTTTTAATATTTGTTAAAACTGTAAAAGCACTTTGCCATCTCATAAATAGTGTACTGGTTACTTTAAGTAGCTTAGGAGCTGACACCACACCCATACTGTCTTGTTTTAGTGCTGGCATCACTCATGACTGTTTACTTTCATTTTGTGCTGTTAGAAGGGTTAACACACTGTAATGGATTCTAACTGAAGAACCTTCATTCAGGGGTGATAAAATAAGAGTTTCCAGCTCGTGACCACGGCGGGAAGACAAAAACAAAATAAGTGAAGTTTTTAGGGCTTTCTTAAACTGAACACCAGCTCATTAAACTTCTATTAGTTTTCTTAACATTAAGGGCAGATATACAAGCCAAACAGTTGTTTGTTAGTCAAAAAGGCACTTTTAGCATCAAAGAATAGATAATTACTTTTCAAGGCACTTTTTGACAGTTATTACTATCAGTTTTTATATATTATTATGTGTATTAAATACATCAGTTTAGATATTTCACGCAGCTTAGTGTAAATAATATAAAAAGGAATCATGCTTATTTAAACACACCACATTAATATGTCAGTGTAAATACATCATATTCTATACTAGCAGTAAAAGGCAGGTAATTTATAAATGAACTATCTAAACATCATTTAGAGTTAGAAAAATCATGACTGTACGTATTTACACTGTAATAGAGAAAGATATGTTACCTTGCTTTCTTTAGGGTTGTTTCCTTTAGTTATAAAATGTCCTGCTTATCTTGTATTTATATTGTTTCAAAGACTGGCACGTGTAAAGCATGAATGCTTTCAAAGAACTTTTTTGCCTTACAGAGCAAATAGAAGACAATAATGTTTGTGTTTTTCATATGTCTTTTATCGTTTCTTCTTCTTCTTGTCAGCAGTGCTCCATTCAT
This sequence comes from Protopterus annectens, assembly GCF_019279795.1. Classification (NCBI taxonomy): domain Eukaryota; kingdom Metazoa; phylum Chordata; order Ceratodontiformes; family Protopteridae; genus Protopterus; species Protopterus annectens. The sequence continues at coordinate 180,152,743 of NC_056739.1, forward strand.
TTTTTTCTAAGTGACGCTTAACCCCAAATTGGGAGAAATCCATTTCTTCCACATTATCCAAGGTTTTATTAGCTGAAAGATAAGAAACTGTTGCTTGCAGAGTGTTAAAAATTTTAGGACCTTCAGTAAAAAATGTTTTTATTCTTGCAGGGAACAGCAAGTGGACTTAAGTTGTCTTTTTTTCAATTCCTTTATCAGAGGGAGACATTCTTTTCTTGCAGTTATAACTCCATCAGAATAATCATTATCAAATCTGATTATGATGTCTTTGTATTTAACTGGAGAAGTTGACCATGCTGTTTTTAAAATAAGTTCCTTGTCCTGTGATGAAAAAACTTTACTATTATTGATCTCAGGTGATTTTTTGATTTGATGGTTGATGAAGCAGCTCTTAAGGATATGTGGGCTCTTTCAATTCCATAAGAAAGAGCTTCAGGCAATTTTAAAACTTCTGGTAACCAGGTAGTAAGGAAAGTCACCATGTTATCTCCCCCTGTTTTCTCTGGTAGCCCATAGATGCGAAGGTTATTTCATCTGGACCTGTTCTCTAGATCCTCTATTTTATTTTGTAATGAAGCATTTTGTTGTGATAAAAAATGTAGCTGAAGATCTTGTTCTGAGAGTCTGCCCTCAGTATCATTTAAGGATCTCTCTATGTCAGCTATTTGAGACTTATGTTGCATCATTATTTCTTGTAGTTGCTGTATTTGTTTTGTAGATCTCTCCTCAAAAGTGTCCAGTTTGGTATTCATTTTGTCAAATTTCACTGACAGGTCTTGTATAGCATTTAATAAAGACTGTATCTCCTTTTTCATCATCTGGTCCTGTGTGGTATGCTTAGAAAAGCTCACTTTCAGTAGATTCAGATACATTCCTTCTTGGTTTTGACAGGAAAAATAATGCTTAAAGCCAATTTTTTTTGCACTGTAGACTTCTAGTGATATTAGTAGAAGTAATTCAACAAAATAGGTTTGTCTACAATATCTAGTTTTTAAAAATTCCTGTCAGAAATATATTTTGAGTGCAGAGCTGAGAAAAGATGCTGCCAACCAGTCTACATCCTAGCCACACACCCCCAAGACCACACCTCCTTAATGTAAAATAACTGGCCCGAAGCACAAGTGCTTAAACCAGACCTAATACACTTTTAGAATAACAGACACTAAGCCTTCTATCAGCAGCTCCCAATGTAGAAGGATGTAAGCTACCTGTCCTGCCACAACAGTGCAGACCACAAACCTTCTTAATGTAAAATAACTGGTCCGAAGCTCAAGTGCTTCAACCAAAGGCTTAGAATAACAGTTACAATTTAATCAGGCTACTAACAAGCAGTAATAAATGCAGCAGAATAAATGCAATTACGTACTTTTAAGAACAGGCAGCAAAAGCAAAATAAAGTAATAAAGTAGGAAGAAACACAAATACAGTAAAAGCAGATGAATAAAGTGCAATATATATATATATATATATATATATATATATATATATATATATATACATATATATATATATATATATATATATATATATATATATATATACATAAAAACAATAGAAAACGAGCAAACTGATTTACGCAAATTGCCCAATTAACCAGTAAAAAAGCTCAAAACTGAGCCCTGTTCCAGCAGTCTTCAATCAGACAAGTTCTAACTGCGCACTTCTGCCACTAGGGTGAAGGGGAACCTTCTCTAAAAAAGATGGCCTGGATTAGTACTCAAGTTAAACAAACAAAGCTAGATTCAGCATGCCTGAATCTAGTCCATGCTACAGCAAACAAGGCATACCAATTTCAGAAAGAAACAGCTCAAATAAGCAGGCACAATAAGCCTTTAACCAGAAATTCCCAGCTCAGAAGGGCAGAATCTAGCCTCTCCTCCCACAAGAGTGCAGACCACAAACCTTCTTAATGAAAAATAACTGGCCTGAAGCCCAAGTGCTTAAACCAGAACTAATACACTTTTAGAATAACAGACACTGAGCCTTCAATCAGCAACTCCCAACTTAGAAGGATGTAAGCTACCTGTCCTGCCACAACAGTGCAGACCACAAACCTTCTTAATGTAAAACAACTGGTCTGAAGCCCAAGTGCTTAAATCAAAAAGCTTAGAATAACAGTTACAATTCAATCAGGCTACTACCAAGCAGCAATAAATGCAGCAGAATAAATACAATTGAGTACTTTTAAGAAGTGGCAAAAGTTTATTTTATTTTTATTTATTTTATTTTTATTTTACATTTGTTGACCGGGAGGATCCGACTGGATGCATGTCCATTTTCAGCGGAGGCCCGGGGAGAAAAGCTCCAAAACACAGGTTACAAAACACTTAACTAAACAATGAAGCAAAATATACATTCAAAATAAGAGCATTCTAACTTATTCTTTCTAATTTATTTTAAATGTAAGAGGAGTAGGATAGTAAGGAGATGTAGAATATTCATGAGTTATAGACAGTTATTACATTCTAGAGTGGACTATCCCGGGTTTAGGCAATGGCAACTTCGCATTGAGCCCAGATGAGTTTTTAGCTTAGCTTTAAATTGACTTAAAGTAGAGATGGATATAATATCATGGGGAAGTTTGTTCCAAATTTTACCTGCAAAAAAAGTGCATTTTTTTTAGTAAAGTGCAGGGAGAGACTAAGAAGGAGCAGAAGAAAATTTCAAGGTTAAAGTGAACACCAGACTGGGAGGGGTGTCGCAGATCAAATTTACAGTAGGAGTGGGCAACTGCAAAGCCACCAACTATAACAACACCACAATAGGGTAGGAGGGAGGGGGAAAAAGCTGTTTCAGGACAGATGAGAACAGAAAACAACGCCAGAAAATATATAAAATAATTCAGTCAGGCAAAAAAATAATTAAAAAAAAGCCAACAACTTGTTGGAATACACACGGCAAAACAACACTTTAATACAAAATAGTAAAAATATAAAACATGTGAGCGCTTTCACAGAGTCCTCTCTGCTTCCTCAGACATACTACAGTAACTGCTGCTCTTGTTTAAATAATGATACATCTAGGTCATAACCAATTAGTTAACAGCATCTTGACTGAATAAATAAAAGTTAAAGGCATACACTATACAAACACTATATAAACAAACAATAATATAAATAGTGAACTAAAAATATATGTAAAAAAACTGTAAAAACATGCTCTATAAAATTAGATAGTGGTAAAACTGTAAAATATATGTACAAATATTAGAAGATATGACCAAACATAATAATCAATGTTTCAAAGCCCTGTTTCTAAGAAAAGGTTTCAGTGAAACCTTACTATTTAGTCCAGGTGGTCTGTCAGCCTGAAGCCTAATTATCCATTCTTGTTCTGAGGCTTCGGTCTTGCTGTTCATGTTCCCACCTCTTTTATTATCTTGTATGATATGTAACACTAGAAACCTGAAGGTGTGTGTGGCTCCCTCCTTTATAACATGCATCTTTAACGCACTTGTCTCTTTTTTATTTTTATTGCCCCTTACATGTTCTAAGACTCTGTCTTTGAGTAGCCGATTAGTTTTGCCTACATAGTAGGCTGGGCATTTTGTACAGAAACCAAAGTATACAACATTCTTACTATAACAGTCTGTATAAAAGCGTGTATCAATGCTGAACTTTCTAGTCGGGTGTGTATACTGCCCCCCTCCAAATATGAAGGGGCAGGTTGTACACCTTCTACATGGAAAGGTACCTAGCCTGTCAGACCTTGCATAGTGGTCTCCATCTAAATTCTTATAGCACAACTGTCTTTTTAATGACGTTGTTTTTGAAGGTAAACAATGGTGTAACCCCTATAACACCTTCTAGTTCATTCACATTTAACAATATGCCCCAATTATTTTTAATTATATCACAGACTGTACTGATATTACTTGCAAATGTTAGTGGAAAATGTATTACATCATTCTCTGGATTCCGGGTTACTGTGGTACTGGTGGCATAGTTACTTTGGTTATCCTGGTTGATTCTTGTCCTGTCATAATAGGGCTTGTACCTCTCTCTTCTCTCATTCCAAACCACTTTAATTTGTTTGTCTATATCTCTGGCTTTATATCCCCTTTCAATAAATTCATGTTTTAACAGGGTAAGTGCCTGGGACAAACTATCATCATCATTATATAGTCTCATGCATCTAACCATCTGTCCTTTGATCACATTGGTTTTAGTGTAGTTAGGATGTATACTATTACTATGAAGAACATTATTCTTTCTAATGGGCTTCCTGTACATGGAGGTATGAACACAACTGAGTGTATCTCTTATAACTTTTACATCTAGAAACTCTATTTCTCTATTTGAGTATTTGTATGTGAAATTCAAAAAGGGGGTAATGGTATTAATGAAATTTAGAAATTGCTGCAAATTATCTTCATTATCATGCCACAACAGAAACATATCGGCAACAAAATGCTTGTACCATATAATAGCCTTAGCAAAAACGTTACCTGTCAAAATATTCTCAGTTTCCCATTGTACAAGTGCTAGGTTGGCATAGCTATTGGCACAAGCAGTGCCCATAGCCACGCCAACCTTCTGTATATAAAACTTGTCGCCAAACACAAAGATATTATTTTCTAGGATGATCTCAAGTAAGGTACAAATAAGTCGAATTTTGGCATTTTCTATTAAGTAGTTCCCTTACATTATCTATGCCCCAAGAATGGGGAATAACTGTGAAAAGGGACTCTACATCAAGAGTATCAAGCCAACATTGGTCATCTATACCCTCCAGATGTACACTAAGGTCTCTCAAAAAATCTTTAGTGTCCAATAAAACAGTGGTACATTCCTTAAGTATAGGATGCAGGTTTTTCTCAACATATATTGACAGTGGTTCTGTCGCCCACCCCCGACTAGATACTGTAGGTCGCATGGGTGGGCTTTCTATGTTTTTATGGACTTTTGGTAGACCATACATAATTGGAGTCACTGGGTACTCTATATTGAAATATTCAAAAAGTGGCTCAGAAATCATGCCTGTTATTAACATATCAAACAAAAAAACTTGCAGTCTATCTGTAATGGCTTTAACATGAGTTGCAGAAATCTCACAATAAGTATCAGTGTTACTTAAATGTACTAACATACTTGCAATATATTTGTCTCTATCTAAAATAACAATACCTCCACCTTTATCTGCTGGGCGTATTTCAACACTTTTAAAGCATTTTAAGTCATTTAACGCTTGATGTTCACATTTAGATAAATTATAAAAAACATTGGTAGCTTCATTGCTAAACATACTTCTTATTTGTTTTTCACACATATCAATGAATAAATCAATCCCAGAATTACTGGGAGAAACAAAAGTACTAGTTTTTTTAAAAACATTATATTCATTGGATCCACCTTGAAAAATATTTTTTAAAGTCAGTGTCCTGCCAAAAAGCTTCAGTTCTTTTAGTACATTCACCAAGTCTACTCTCTGAGCAGGAACAAAACTCAAACCTCTGTTCAATAAAGTTTTTTGTGCTTTAGTCAAGGAAATGGAGGAAATATTAAAAATCAAACCTGTTTGCTTCTCTTCAGGAACTTGTTCTGGTCTTCCACACTGTGGGGTGTCCGTGTCTTGCCATACTGGGGGCGATTGCGTGACCTTCCTCGTATTGGGAAAGGATTTTCTAACAAAAAAGTCCCATTTGTATTCTTGGAAGAGCATTCATGAATGCTGGATTCTCTAGCATTGTTTATGTAACTAACACAGGCCAGTGCTGTATTCTTTGGTTTAACAACTGGTATTTCGTCACTTCTAGTTGTTGTTTTTGCTGTAGCCTTAGAAGTGCTGGCACCAACACTAGTTGCAGCATCTGAAAATGCTTTACTGGGCTGTAGGTCACTGAAAATGGAGTTTTCAGCATCTATATGCAGTGTGCTTGTAACTGCTGTTCCTCTCTGCTCACTCCTGGTGTAGTCACGTCCACTTCCTGGTTGTTGTCTAGGTGTTTCCTGTGTACTCCTCTCTCTGTTCCAGGAAAACACATTGCCCAGTTCAAAATCATGTAAATCTCAATTTATTTTTTTTAACTCTGAAAGGTTAAAATGCCAAGAAATATACTTATCAATCAGCGATATATTTCCAGATTGTTTGAGAATCACACTTCAGCCAAAACACCAGGAGTTTCCAACACTGTATGCACTCACAAAAAAATAAGTAAACACAATAAATAAATAAATAAAAAGCAGCTCATTGACAAATGTGAAGACTTTATTAAAATGAGTTAAGCACTACTGTCCCCATAACTCAATATTTCATCATAAATGGAGAAAACCCCTGTATAAACAGGAAGAACATGCAATCTCCACACATTAACAGAGGTCAGTATCAAGTCTGAATGAAAGAAATGAGAGAGAGCTCTTAACCACTAAAGCTACTGTGCTTAAGCAGTTTTGTCATTGGTAGTCATGAAATCATGCAATAGCTTAGTAAAAGAACTTACTAGAAGGGAGAGGAAACCAGATCCCTCAAAGGTCTGCATTCAAATTGCTATAAAGCATTCACTGGAAAAGATAGAAACTCCTGTCACTCACTCCAATCAGGTTGTCTTCCTGATGGTCTGAGGGACCACCTACCCACATTTCTTATACGACAACACATATTCCCACCAAAACCTACTATGTTTAACAACTCAGAAAAAACATAACTAATCTTGACAACTTCCTAGCTGACCTACAAAGGTGCAATTGGATTCCACTCAAATACCTTGCCCTAGATGATGCAGTGAGTCACTTTAATAAATCTTTCTTAGATATATAAAATGCACATGCCCCTGTTAGAACCATCAGAGTAAAATCAAATTATGCCCCCTGGCTAAGTAGAGACACTAGGGCCCTTCTGAAAATGAGAGATAAAGCCTGAGAACTATGGAGCAAGACTAACACAATAGTTTCTAAACGGGTCTATATTAAATCATCAAATGCTTAGAAAAGTGAATGATGATTTATCGACCCCATGTAAGTGAAAGCTTACAAACTCGAACGCTTAGAACAGTGATTTTTTTTTTCCCCAAAGGGAAAAAAATTGCTGTTCCAAAAATAAATAAATAAATAAATAAAAAACTTAAAACATAACATAAAGTGGGCCCTCCCCCACACACACACACACACTAACGGACACGGCCAAGCGATTTCTTTCCCGGGGAAATAATTCACTTATATTCTGCTTCATCATTTTGTTTTTCGTCTTTTCAAGTTCAAACAAGATGCATTTGAAAGAATGTGTCTTCAGTCATCTAATAGAATCCCTTTCTAAACAACACTATCAAGAACTTAGAAATAAGGCAAAAAAAAATAAAACAGGATAAAATAAATTTTTATCATAACAGTCAAAACACACATCAAAAAAAACCCTCAAAAATTCTGGACAGCTATAAACTCAATCTTTCACCCAGGAAAATCTACCACACCAACGCCAAACATCCACAACAATTCCGATAGCATAGCTACCATTTTTAACAAATATTTTACTTAATCTAAAATTGCCCTTATCAAACAGCAAACTCCTACTCCTGATACCAAACCAGCCAAGTCTACAACTAGCAATGCCTCATTCTCTTTCTCCCCAGTTCCTACAACCACTACAAAACCACTACAGAAACTAAACTCTACTACACTTGCCATAGATAACCTACCCAGTGAATACCTCAAAATTGCAGCTGAATCTATAGCCTTCCCAGTATCACTCCTTATAAACAGATTCATTCTCGAAAACAATGTCCCTCAACTGTGGAAAATCTCCCATATAATCCCACTTCATAAAGAGGGACCTTCCACAGAACTGATAAACTATCAGCCAATTGCTATTCTTTCACTCTTTCTAAGCTACTTGAAAGGTGTATTCATCTCCAGGTCATGAAATTCTTACTAACAAATAACCTTCTCGCAAACACTCAGCATGGGTTTTGCCCATCACAAAGTACCACTACAGCACTTTTATCCTTCACTAATACCATAAACCATCAAAGGAATAACAACAACTTAGTATCTGCCATCTTTCTAGACCTATCAAAAGCTTTTGATATGGTCTCCCATTCCAAACTAATAGATGCACTAACTGAACTATCCTTTTCACCATCTGCCACAGCATGGTTTCATAACTATTTACCTGGCCGTCAACAATTTATTCTATGGCAGGGTGACCTATCTTCATGCCTTCCTTTATCCATTGGTGTCCCCCCAAGGATCTATCTTGGGCCCTCTCTTTTTCTCCCTCTTTACTAATAATCTACACACAGCTTCTCCACGTTTCTATAATACAGTATGCAGATGATTCAACACTTATCTGTGCTGCCACTTCTCTATCAACTCTTCATTCTCAAACACAGGAATCTTTCACTTCTTTTGAAACATGGTTAGTCAATGCCCATCTAATCCTGAACCCAAACTAAACTAAATTATTACTCTAATAAACCAAAGAATGAAACTGGATGCCACTGTTCAGCGAAACAATAAAGCCATGGAGGGAAATGTAGGCAGACTTCCGTTTAATAGTAAAAGCCACAAAACAACAAAACACATAAATGTATTCAACACTTCATTTTTGTTTCTAGGACTTCCTCAGATGTAGGCTGTCACAAACCAATCCACTTCATTACTTAGACTCCTGATACTTTTTTCCCCAGCTCTTACCTCCTAGGTAGACGGCTCTAGATAAACAGTGGCATCCAGGTTCATTCTTTGGTTTATTTGTGCAATTTTTACTTGTTTGCCTGCTTTTTGGATTTATATATTATTACTCTTCCAACCTAACAAGACATCTATCTCATACACAACATTTAACATAATAGCCAAAGACAATACTGTGATCTCCCCGACAACCCATACAAAGCTTCTTGGAGTGGAAATAGACAATACCCTAAAATTTGACTTGCACGTCTCCCTAACTATAAAAAAAGTCCATAAGAAACTTGGAAGACTATATAGGCACAAAAGGTTTCTGACCACAATGGCCAAAATTACATTAGCACAAACCCATCTGCTCTACACTCTACTATATGTCTCTCCAATTTTAACTAATCTAAGAAAAACTGACTTATCTAAGCTAGAAGCATGTTATAATAAAATTGCTAAGTTTGCATCTGATTGCCCATTGAGAAGACATCATTGTACAGCTTTAAGGATACTAGACTGGCTTGAACTTCCCAACATTATTCTTTACAACTAACTCCCTCTAACTCACAAAATTGTAACACAACAAACTAGAACCCTTGCACTACAAAATCCCATCCTTCCTTACATTTCCAACAGACCACTTTGCTCTAACAACCAGAACTTACTCACCGTCTCCAAGGCCAACAAACTACAGGAAAATCTTTATTTTCCAACTATATATCTCATATATGGAACTCCCTTCCTAACTTCATTCTCTCAATCTCATCCACTAACCACTTTAAGCCATTACTTAAAGCTTATCTAAAAAATAAGTGGATATGTTCCTGTACTAGCCCGTCATGAGGGCTCTGATACAGTATACCCAAAACATATCCAACTTCTCCCCTGGTGTTTAATCCTTTGTTCCTACCAACCTGTTTTAACCTTATATCTTGACATAAATCATACCTACAAATAGTACTAGCTATGTTCAAAGCCTAGGTTTTCTTGTCAAGATGTAACAAATTTGCATGTTCTTATGTATACTGCAATTTGTTTACTTTAAACTTTTTTGATTATTGTAACGTGTGCATGAAAATTTACTGTTACTCATGGAGCTTTTCTCCCCGGGCCTCTGATGAAAAAGGACCTGTGTCCAGTCAGACTTTACCAGTAAACAAATGTTAAATAAATAAATAAAATATAAAATGCAAACTGATGTGGCAAGATGTTAAATGTAGCCAAAAACAGTACTAGGTCCAAATAACTTAGCACTGAAACCAGGGCTGCAGAAATCCCATGTTAGACTTGTCTGTATTAGAGAAAATGAGGTACAATAGTCACCAGTTACGAAAAAGAGGGTGTTACCATCTCTGGAAAAATAAATAAACTCATACATCAAGGGAATATTATCTATTTGCTTAGCTGTCTGTATAAGCAGGAAGTCTAAGCAGCAGTCTGGCTGCTCAGACATGTCCAAACAAAAATACAGAGAAAAATTTTTGAGGTTTTCATAATGCTTAGTGTACATTTTTTGATATATTACATGTTGACAGCCTCAACAGAGACTATTAAAGAGCATGCTACCAACCTCAAAAGTGGATGATTTTTGGAACTATCGTATAAGTACATGATTTCAGTTTTAACCTGTATAATGATTTAATGATCTTGGAGAGATATTTAAAGATAGCTACCTATGCTCAAAAAAAAATATATATACAAAAGTAAACTGAAAATCTGTGAACAGCAAATCACTCCATCACACAGGCATTTAAGACCTTAATTGTTTTTGTTTGTGTCTTTCGGCTTTTCCCGGTTAGGGGTCACCACAGCGGAGCTCCGGTCCGCTAATGATTGGTAGTGGATTTTTACATACCGGGTTACCAGCCCTGATGCACAACCTTCAATGAAGGCATGCCCCATTCATGTATGCCTCCACACAGAAGACGCTCTAGCTGAGAATCGAATGGGACAACGTCTTGGTATGAGGCGACAACTCTACCGCAGCTACACCACTGTGGGTTAAGACCTTAATTGTAACAACCATAAAAAATCTATAGCAGAATAAAATTTAAACCAGCAAAGGAGATGAAAGCAAACAAACCAAAATTCAAACCAAATCAAAATTCGCTTGGAGAACCAAATAAGGGTGTCGAGACCATGAGCTGTAAAATTCCAAGTAGTTTATTTTTGTAGCAGCAATGGAATAAAACTGGTAGCAGCAAGACAGATAAAATTAACGCTAAACACTGAAAATAGGTTTTTGAGCTTCTTCATCAGAAATCCAAACAGAAATAATGCTTCAAAAGCTCATTTAAATACTGACAAGATTCAAAAGATAATGAATCAACAGTTTAACAATTATCCAATAATGACAATTGGTAATAGTTAACCCAACCAACTTAGTCTGCTCAAATAACCCTAACAAAATCATATATATCTGTAAGCAGCCAACTGATTTGTGAGAGTATAAAAGTTGGCAATACGTAAAAGAAAATCATTAAATGAGTGAAATAAATTTCTCAAAAATGTTCAAATACATAAATTGACATTTTGTAGTGTTACGTTTTTAAAATTTGTTAAGTCTGAGTTTGTTCATAGTCAACGGAACTTTCCTAGAACTGGCCCTACTTGTAACAACTTAGCTCAGGATAAACCAAACGGGTTACCTGAACATCAGGACATGGATTTCGATGAATTTCCTCAGCTTTTGCATTCCAATGGCGGGATTCACAGCGGAAGGGAAAATGGACTTCAAGTAGAGGACACAGGGAGTGTTACACACTCCAAGCAAGGTGATTTTCCTAAAAAACATCACTTTGCTGACTATAATGCTTTTATTGGTAAAAATTATTTTTTAAATTTTACCAAAACTGCTATGGACAATTCGGAACTTGGTGCTCGACCATACAGTGATAACCTAGATTCATTGTACTTTTATATGGATAAATATAAATGCGTGGGATGTGATTGTACTTTTCTTAAAGAATGTTTAAATAAGAACATTGTTCCAAAAGGTTTACGGGTTTACAAATTTCCAAACCGGGTTGAAGAGGGTTCAGAATTTCATACAGAATTAATACAAATCTTTGATAGATGTGGCTTAGATGTTGTGAGGGCCAATTCTTACTGAAGATTAGAGGGCTAGAAACATACTTTTAAGTAAAATGGAAACAATTAACTCAGCTATTATTAACGACCTCCTTTTTACCATGGAGTCAGAAAAGGCTCTATATCACAACATGTTTTTCCCAAATTGACCAAGATTGTATTAAAAATATGAAAAGAAAGCAAGGTAAATTGGACAGGGACCTTAGGGAGTACCAGGAAGGGGTAGCCTATCCCAAACCAAGACCGTTCAATACATTTACTGAAGAACGAACTCCAGGTAGGAACAACAGGTTCAATGTTGACCTAATGGTACTTGAAGAAGTACAACATGATTCATTGCAAGAAAATCACAGAGGTGACCCTTTAGACTACTCACCTCCACTTCGGAGGTCAGACAGAATATGGAAACAGAACCCAATTCTTTACAATTATTACAACTACAGGGGGAACTACAGGAGGTAGAAGTTTTACCTACCAACTCACTTATCTGTCAGCAGGGTAATATTTTCGAGTTTCAAGGTTATAAAATTTTTAGCTACAGTAACCTGAATATTAATTTGGATTATTTCAAATTGTTTTCCAAAGGTTTTAAGTTTATTCCCACCAGAAAAGTCAATATACCAAGGGCCATTGTTGATTTGAAACTCTTTTTAAGGAAAAAGAATTTGGCTTTATTATTTCATGATGCAAGCATCAACACCCATACACCTTTCATTATTTAAGAAAAAAAGTGTTATTAACCCTCCCCTTCACCCACAACTCAAAAATTTGGAAAATCTATTAGAAAGGGAAATTAGGAACGCTGTGAACAGCCATCAAATTAATTCTAATCTTTCTAAAGAAGAGAGGTTTACTAAACAATCTGAAGAACAATAAGTTTATTAGAATTATGCAACCAGACAAAGGTGGTGGGACAGTACTTATGGACACTATTGTTTACGAACCTAAAATGAAAGACCAGTTATACGATTCCTCTAAATACTCTAGAGCATCTATTAATGAGGTTAATATTGCCAACTCCAAGATTAGCATTATGTTGAATGACCTACTATTGGAAGGTTCTATCAACACTGATACATTCAATTTTTTGTTCAACAAAAACCCAAGGGTACCTTCAGCCTTTGGTATTCCGAAGGTACACAAGGACCCAGAAGACCCACCCCTACATTTAATTGTTTCTTCAGAAGGGTCCATTACTTCCTCCCTTGTCAAATTCATAGATGTAAAATTAAAGGACTTGGCTAATAACGGTGACACAGTGTTAAAGGACTCCTGGGACTTCCTTAGGCAAGTTAAGCCCAACTTATATTCTTCTGATATCCTTTTTGTGACCCTGGATATTGTAGATTTATTCTGGTCTGTATCGCATGACACAGGGCTTTTTTGGTTGGAAGGGAGTATGATAGAAAGTGGGCTACTTTCTTCCAACGATTTCAGAAATTGTCTCCTATTTATGGAGTTATACTTAAAAACAATTTTATGTACTTTCAAGGGGGGTTTTTTAAGCAAGAAAGGGGTGTTGCCATGGGGGCCAAATGTGCCCCCACTTATGCTAATATTGTTTTATCCTGGTGGGAAAAAGTATATGTTATTAATTCTGAATATGCTAGCTCTTGGTGTTTTTACAAACGTTTTCTCGACATTTGTATTTTTTGGATAGATTTCCAAGAAAGATTTTCTTGATTTTCTCACTTACATCAAAGGAACTACTAATTTACTGGATTTTATGTACAGTCTTAACTTTCAAGAACTGATATATTTGGACATTTCCCTGATTAAGTCCAACAACGCTTTTTCCTCAAAAATACATCGGAAAAAAACCTTCTCTAATTCCTATCTTCACTTTAAAAGTGGCCATCCCTTTTTTCAGACGAAGAATTTATTAAAGGGACAATTAGTTAGGATTAGTCGCATGACCTTTTGCGACCAAGAATTTTCTAAGGAATGTGATTTTGTAGTGGACATGTTTAGGGAAAGAGGATATCCAGAAATCTTAATTCATCAGATTACTCAGGAAGTTAGAATCATTAGACAGGGGAAATTTGCACCCATTTTGGGCCAGGGTTACTGTGTTTCCATTGATACTGTAGTTAACGATAACACTTCCAATAGTTGGGAACAGGCATATATCATGGACTACACTGGTGACTCAGGTATAATCAAACGAGTAGTCACGAGGGAATGGAATAGATTTACACAGATTTCTTACTTGGGGTTGGTGCGCAGTCAACTCTTAAAGTTTACCTACAGAAAAGACTTGAATTTCAAGCAACTATTTGAGTTCGGTGGTGGTCAAAAAGCAGGAGTTAAATCTGGAAGAGTTGGTACCTACAAATGCGTTTTTTGTTCGCAATGTCAGCATGTCGCCAACCACTCCAGTATATACATACCCAGTAGAAATAGGCAGATCATAAGCACCAATTTTTACAATTGTAACACTCAGGGGGTAGTCTGTTTACTTACCTGCCACCACTGTAACTCATTTTATGTTGGTAAGACTGAGAGAAAATTAAAGATGAGAATCTATGAACATTATTACGAAATGAGGAAGCAGAATGCCAACAATGCACTATTTCCTCACACCTTAACATGTCAACAGGCATCCTATAGTTTTTTTTGTATTGGAAATGGTTCCCAAGGAGGTTAGGGGTGGTATGTGGGAGGCTAAGATAGAATACAGGGAGCTGTATTGGCAGATTATTTTGGAAGCCACAAAACACCCAGGTTTAAATGATTTGTTATATATTACTCCAGTGCTCAAACTAAGTGCCGCAAAACTTTAGAATTATTAAACTGCAGTAGATGGTTTTGTAAACAACACTTCTGCATTTTTATTTTGGTTTTCAGTATTTTTAACAAGTTTTAAACACGTAACACTACAAAATGTCAATTTATGTATTTGAACATTTTTGAGAAATTTATTTCGCTCATTTAATGATTTTCTTTTATGTATTGTCAATTTTTATACTCTCACAAATCCGTTGGCTGCTTACAGATATATATGATTTTGTTAGGGTTATTTGAACAGACTGAGTTGGTTGGGTTAACTATTACCAATTGTCATTATTGGATAATTGTTAAACTGTTGATTCATTATCTTTTGAATCTTGTCAGTATTTAAATGAGCTTTTGAAGCATTATTTCTGTTTGGATTTCTGATGAAGAAGCTCGAAAACGTATTTTCAGTGTTTATTGTTCATTTTATCTGTCTTGCTGCTACCAGTTTTATTCCTTTGCTGCTACAAAAATAAACTACTTGGAACTTTACAGCTCGTGGTCTCAGCGCCCTTATTTGGTTCTCCAAGCGAATTTTGATTTGGTTTGAGAATAAAATTTAATCTAGTTAAGTATTCATTATAACACAAACTACATAAAACATAAACCTCACTCTTTTTAAAGAAATTACCCTGTATTCATTTCAACTCAATGATATTTCTCTGAAAAAGCAAAGTGGCCATTGTGAAATTAAATCAGTATAGTATAAAAAAGAAAGAAATACATACACCTTTTACTGTGCAAGTGCTGAAAATTACCATTTAAAGGTAGGTAAAAAAATGTAAGCAAATGATTCTGTGGAAACACAAAGGAAGTGGGGGCACAAGAGCAGTGACTATATGTTCACATGTCAACATGGTTTTCCAATGCTGTTTGTTATACCAACATATTTTGTATATATATATATATATATATATATATATATATATATATATATATTATTCATTTGGTAAGGCAGTATTAATCTGATGAACCTATTTTGGTTACAACCCCTGAAAGTCTTTGCAGTAATATGGATAATTAGAGAGAGAAAATTGAGGGCATTTTTGAGGGGCAGGTAGTGACTGCTGATCAAGGAAGGGGTTACCTGTCCAGAGTGAATGGGTGGAATTAACCAGAATGGAGCGGGGCTTAACTAATGTATAGCAATATACTTAAGAGCATGGTTATATTTTCATATGAATGAGTTGCCATCAACTTCATACGCTCATTACATCTCCAAAATGAGGAACACTCCCACTGTGTGAAACAGTCAATAATGACTTTAAATATGAAGTTCATAGCACAATTAATAGCTCTTTCTCTCTCTCTATCTCATCTTTTCCCAGTTAGGTGTCGCCACAGCGGATCATCTTGTCTGCTCATGATTGGCAGTGGAGTTTTACAGTGTCGAGTTGCCAGCCCGACATCCAGCCTTCCACAGAAGGCACACACACGCATGCACTCATGCCAAGGGCCAATTTTAGCATGTCCGGTCCACTTGGAGCATGTCTTTAGGGGTGTGGGAGGAAACCTGAGCACCCAGAGGAAACCCACATGACTGCAAGGAGGACATGCAGACTCCGCACCGAAGACACCCCAGCCGGAGATTGAACCGGAGAGCCTCTTGCTGTGAGGCGACAATGCTAACCGCTGCACCACCACGGCTGTCTGAACAGCTATAGCTGTTTCTTCCTACATAACAAAAAAAAATAATGTTTCAATGAATTAATATAGTAAATCAGTATTTACTACAAAGGTATTTGTTAAAAAATCTTAATATTGAATGTGTGCCAAACACCTTCATTGTGGACAAGTGTGGAATACAGAATTCTTAAGACTCAAAATGAAAAATGTTCTCCATAATGAGATATGTACACTGTGCCAGTCAAGTTTGTCAAGAGATCAGTCATGTATGTGACCCATCCTAGTCACTGTCTGTGAAAAGCAGAGTAATTACCTGCATGCTGTGATAATCTCTATATAAAGCCAGGTTACATGCACCCCAGGCAAGGATGTGCTTAGTCTCTTTGACAATATGGAAAGGAAGGATGTAGTCAAGGGTGACACAGAGGGAAGTTTGGCCCAAAGTTGAAAAGAAAAAAATTGTATGGATAATAGGTTGCCATTGCAGGCAGACACCCTAACATCAAATAAGGAGCACTGATACAAAAGACACTTCATGAAAAACAAAGACATCATTCTTTTTCATATATGTTATGTACAAGGCCAGACATCATTCACTAAACCATGGAAATCAAGTCCATTTTTAACTACACTGTGACAATGATCTTTATCAGGGGGATAGGCAATTATATGACCATTCCTAGACACACATTTTCTCTCCCAGAAGCAAAGTCATTATTTATAGATGGTCAAAACATCTTGATGTCAGTCTCTTGCAGCAATGAGGTGGTGATTTATCGCTGAGAGCCATTACATTTCCTACCCAAGATTGTGATCCTAAGCATTTGCAAAGGTGGAAAAAAATAGCTGTACAAAAAACTCACTGTGCACAGGACAGTACTCTCACATGATCTGGGATCATCTCACCAGGCTAGACATGGGTCAGATATAGTGTGGAGAAGCTAAGTCAAGTCTGGTTGATCCAGTGCAGGAAGCAAAACATAGTGGACATTAGACGGGTTGTGTTAATGAGTTTTTTCCCCTCAATTCATTGTTGTATTACTGTGAACTTTAGTCTAAATAAGTAAGGGGGATAGCAAGGGTCAAAGCCCCAAATGTTAAAGCACAAATCAACGAAGGGACAAGTCAATGGATTATTCATTCAGCAACTACATTCAAAACTGTATTTTCCCCGTGAAGCTTTAAAGAACAGCTGCAGATTGAAGAATGAATTTCTTCATGAATTACAGAGAGCAGGGAACATAATTTAGAGCAGTAAAACAGAAATAGGTAATAATGTCAGCTGAAAAAGATGCCTAAACACACAATAATATGGAAAAGATTCTTAAGTGAATAAAATTGTCACAATATGTTTCGATCAAGGGCAATGGCCAGGATACCAAGACAGTGGCACGTAACAGTTTAGTAATAATGTAATGACCAAAAACATCCCCAAAGTACTTTGTCTGAATACTTAAATTTACTGCACAAGAAACAAAGTGATCACAATTGATATTCAGGATAAACATGACAGATCTCAAATACTTTCTTACAGATTAGACAGCAAAACACATTTCTGAAATGTTTTAATAATAAACCATATTATTGGCATTTAAATCCCTGTCACAGAGTCAATAGTTATAAATGTTTATCTGTAAGACTTAAATACCATCCACTTGGAGCTCTTTTCATGTATAATTGACCAGGTGAAACCCCTCTAGGCTTCTGGCCTATAGGTCATGATTTCCAGACAAAACCAAAACAATGGAGGAACAAATACCTGAAATCAAATATTAAATGTTGCTCTAATAAACTTCAAAAGTGGCTGCAATAAAATATGTTGCATTAGTATACACTTCCTGAAGGATATGAAGTCTGAAACTCCAATTATGTTGTTAAAAAAAAAAAAACAGCAAAAATATGGCAAAAAAATGTTGACATTCTACAAACTTCTGGACAACTAAGAGGAATGCTTAAGACCCAAAGTGGTATTCATAATGATTAGGGAAAAATTGACCAGAGAGATGTGGAGATACCCTTACACTTTCTTTAAAGTGTTGTATGATGTTTTACATCAACCTGAGCTACCATCATTTCAGGCAGAAGGGTCCTCAGTTTGAAGGCTCAGTGAAACAGAAGCAATATACTTGTAGAGGATGGAGTGCAGTGCAATACGCGCAAAAAGACAAATCGGTTAAGTGCCTCTATAGTATGAGACCCGATCTTAATAAATGTTATGCACCCCCTGCTTCACTTGTTAAGATTGTATGTTATGCTAGGCAATTAAATCTTCCAGTATTGACCGTTAAATGATGATGATGATGATGATGGCAGAAAAAAAAACAGATCGGCTTCTGACATGTTTTTTTTTTAACATAACAGAATCTTTTACACTATTTTTCTGACAGCACTCGCTAAGTGCTTTATGTCTTTGAAAGATGACGAAACACCTGGAGCTTTTTTTTTCTGTAACTAATAGTACTTGGAGCAGATAAACCTCCATGCACTAAAAAGAAGTATGCTGAGTCTATGATAATAACCCTTTATTATTTGATCTTGATAAGGATAACAAGATTCTGCATTGGAGCTTTGTTCTTGAGGTGAATTTCTTCACATCCATGTGTCAAACACATAATAAGCAGGTTAGGGTCGGCAATCTGCTCTTAATCCTCTATACAAAGAGGGCACTGGATACAGTATAAGTCATGGAACAAAATCTCTCTCATATCGTTATACAAGCAGAGTTGCATGATACCTCATAGCCACCAGCAAATTGTTCCTGTCATAGTCCAATGTTATTGTTATTTAGATGTATAACACCTAGACAGACACAAAGATAGATAAATGGGTAGGTAGACTGACAAGCAACTTATCAGTTTCATTTTTAAATGCCCCTGCACCTAGTATTTTTCTGTTTTTAAGATGGAATGTAATTAGTGCAAAGGGAGTGCCAGCCCTCTCCCTTTTACAACAGAATTAAAAAAAGCAGAGAAGCGACATCTCCTGTCAAGTCACCTATTTGATTTATCTGGAAAATGCCACTTTTCTGTTCTCTGAACTTATCAAATCTGAATCCCACCCAGTTTGGTTTTGTGAAAGGCAGATCATGCCTCCTGAACCTGATCGACTTCTTTGAGGCAGTCACCAAAGCCGTAGATGAGGGTAAGGTGGTTCACACAGCCTACCTTGACCTCGACAAGGCTTTCGACACCATCCCCCATTCTGGAATTATAGCTAAACTCACTAAACTAGGTATAAATCCCTACGTCACAAGATGGGTTGCCAACTGGCTCACTGACAGAACCCACACTGTAAAAGTTGCAGACTTCAAATCTGACCTCAAATCAGTGGCAAGTGAAGTACCACATGGTTCCATCCTGGGACCGCTCCTGTTCTCTGAAGTACAGGCTAACACAGAAGGCCTCTGGCTAATGAAGTTCGCAGATGACTGCAAACTAGGAGCCATAGTCAAGTCCCCAAATGATGTGGACATCCTACAGAAGGGCCTCGCAAAGACAGATGTCTGTTATCAGAGCCATGGCCTCAAGCTCAATGCCAAAAAGTGCAGTGTCATCCCCTTTGGTAAAAACTCTTTAGCCATGAACTACCACATAGGCAGGAATCTACATAACATCGAATGCGTGATAAGAGACCTTGGGACCCAGGTGGACAGTAGTCTCTCCTTTGATAGTCACATCGCCACAGTAGTCAGGAAGTCCTTCTACGTGGCATACCTCATCGTAAAAGGGTTTTCATCCTGGAAAAAAGAGGTCATTGTTCCCCTCTACTCGACACTCATTAGACCCATTATAGAGTACAACGCCTCTTTTGGAATGTACCTCACAAGACATCTACAGCAGCTAGAAAGGTCACAGAAGTACCTCATAAAGAGGATTACTGGCCTCAAACAAATGCCCTACACTGATCGTCTCAAAAAACTCCAGATTTACTCCATAGTATATCACTTTCTCCAAGGTGATCTCTGCCTAACATATAAAGCTATGTCAAACCCAGAGCTGTCGGACATGCTACACCTTAAGAAATCCCAATCCCTCCAAGCTACACGCTCTAGGGACCTAAACCTTGTCACCACAATAAACAGGACATGCTGGAGGGATAGATTCCTGTCCCAGAGACTCCCCATACTCTGGAACAGGCTACCCATCTATGTCAAGCAAAGTTCTTCATTAGCACTCTTCAAGAAAAATCTTGATGAGTGGATGGGAAATAGGAAATATACCCCGGGCATCACTTCCGTGTCTCTGCTTGACAGTGACACAGGAAAATAACTTTCTTCAGTGGCATAAGCCAGGGAACCTTGTTGGCTAGGCTTACATAGGACCTTGGGCCGATAGCCTAATACCTACCTATGAACCTATGAAATGGTTGCTGTCAAACTATGCTGCAGCCATATAGTCTTCACAGGTACTGAGAATATGTAAAAATGTGGAATTTTCAATGTTCCTGCATTGTTTACACCTTGGAGGAAGACATGAAAAAAATCAACTTTTCCTACTGAAATGTTATTGTGGTGTTGAGAGTTACTCCTTGTTAATTAGAGGCATAAAGATAATACATAGACCTTTCCTCCCCAGAAAAAAAAATGCTATTACTTTGTGACTCATGAGCCATTACTTTAATTGGCTGTTTCAGCGTAGCACTGTTTTCCATTAAAAAATTGTGTGTGTGTGTGTGTGTGTGTGTGTGTGTGTGTGTGTGTGTGTGTGTGTGTGTATATATATATATATATATATATATATATATATATATATATATATATATATATATATATATATATATATATATAGGTACTTACGTATTATCGCAACCACGCTTTTGCGGCAGGCCAGCTCCTTCCATTAAACTTAAACAGGCAAAGCATGTAAAATACAATCAGGTTTCCACAAGATTTTCACGATCTTATTATTATTTGTAGAAATAAATCTTATCTGGCATGGCATGCTGAACTTCATTGACAGATTCTTCAGAAGCAGAATATTTATTGCACCATTTATGGACATGTTTTACTTGCTAGAAAGTGTTCATTTCATAGTCCTAGTTTACAGACTGTGTCCTTTGAATTTCCACCTTAAAGTTAGTACTGTGTGGTCTTTCAAGTATTGAAAGGCTGAAATCTGCATGACCACAAATGCGAGAGTCAAAATGCAAGATATCCATAAATGGTACAATAACTCTACTGCTTCTGAGGAATCCTTCTTTTGAATTAAGTAAGTACGGCTCCCTGCAAGATGATTTTGGCCCTTATTCTTTTTCCAAGGTCATTACCCAATATTACACAAACTTGTTTAAAAAACATCAAACCCAACATTACGTACTACAGATACCCAGGTTGAGGCGGCTGTGTGTGCAGCTTACTAGAGATATCCAGTCCCTAGTCAAAGTAACGTTCACCAATGAAAATCTGTGCAAAATAACAACCACTCCAATCAGTTAAGTTAAAACATGCTGCCGAAAATGAGTGAAAATATAACAGGCCACTGAGACAGCGTGGTTGCGATAATACGTAAGTACCTATATATATATATATATATATATATATATATATATATATATATATATATGTGTGTGTGTGTGTGTGTGTGTGTGTGTGTGTGTGTGTGTGTATGTGTATATCACTTTTCACTCTTATTTCTCCATCTCCGAAAACCTTTTAACTAACTTGAATATTTCACACACGCACAGTCTGTGACATTCACGTATTCTGTACCAAAGAAATTATGTTAAACATATAGTCCCAAGGCATTAATTTAAAAGCAGTTGAATGATTAATCTTTTATATTTTTCAGTCCATTTCCACTTGTTCTCCATATTTCAGACAACAAGATGCATTATCTTACATTTGAATATGGCTTCCTTCCACCTCTCCATTACTTTGCATGAAGGATCTAATGAAGCTGCATGTAAATCTATGCATGTGCATATGGAGGCACAGATACAAATAATATGACCTAATCAAATACCCACAAAGTCAGCTTAGGCAATGAATAATACTTCTAGAGCATATCTCAATTTTTATCATTGCTATTAAAGTGATTTTTTTTTTCTGTCACAGTAGACAATGTCTTTCAGCAAGCCCATCCCTAATGCTTTCTGCACATACCTATTCAAATAACTTTGTTTCTGAAAATTACTCTTTTGTAAAACATTTCTTTAGCATTAGCAATCCTTTTATTACTTTTACTTGGGTTTTTCTAGGAATGCCGCAGTGGTACGGCAGTAGCGTTGTTACCTCACAGCAAGAGTTTCTCCCATTCGATTCTCGGCTTGGCTTGGGAGTGCCTTCTGTGTGGAGTCTGCATGTCCTCCCAGCGGTTGGGTAGCGTTCGAAAGACATGCATGCGTAAATGGGCATGCCTTCATTGAAGGTTGGTTGTCGAGCTGACACCTCGGCGTTTCATAAAAAAATATATTGCCAATCATTAGCGGACCGGAGTTCCGCTGTGGCGACCCCTTACTGGGAAAAAGCCAAAAGACAAACAACAACAACTTGGGTATTTTTCTAGGCATTTCATCAATTTTCTCCCAGTACCTTATCTTTCAACATTTCCTCAAAAACGGTATTAATGAGACAAGAATTTGTAGTTTCCTTTTGTCTCCCAATACTTTATGTACTCATGTGGACCTGCATCTGCTATTTCAAACAAGTGATTTAACAGTTTCTAAGAGCTATATTCATCATTAGTTTCATACGGAAAGGATACTTATTTACAAATATTTTCCTTTTAAGTGTATTGCCTTTATATATTATACGATTTGGAAGTCTCTCTCAAGTTAATATCTTTTTTCGTCTCCACTGTCCTGTGCCAGATCTCTCACCTTACCTTGATTATCATTTATAACAAGCTTTGAGATTATCATACCATTATAGTCCCTTATATGCCATATGAAATGTGCTACTGTTTACAGTTTTCACTCTTGCACTCTTTTTCATCCATAATTACAATCATTCAGTTTTATTTAATATATTTAAAAGTGGTCCTGCTCTTCTGTAAATCTTTAGTAATATTCAAACAAGTCAAAGGTCCCTGATTTTGAGCCTGCTCCCCATAAGATTTTTGATTTTCTGGTAAATCACTTTGGAGTACAGCAGCAACAATATTCTTGTATCAATACCACCAGACTACTCCATGTTTATGACAAAAAAGTTTCTGCTGATTAGGATATAAGGTACATGTAGAGGAAAGGTATGGTTAGGGCTGTTTAATTTGCCACTTTTTTATAATGTATGGCTATCATAGGTAGCCAGTGGTCAGGTGGTAGATTGTCTATGCTGCCCTTAAGGAACATATGCAGTTATAATTGCTGCATTCAGCTATGAGAGTTTTCATCTTGGAAAACATCTGCACAATATAAATGTTACTTTCACCTTGCTTTTCCCAAGCTGACTCAGTATTCAGACACTCGGTCTTGATGTGAAATGAAAAAGCATTCCTCCAAATAGCCCAAGTATGTTAATTTATTTACTAAAAACAAATCGATGCACAGTAATCTGAGTGGATGTTTTTTATTCAGGTTGGTATGATAAAGATATGGCTGATCCAGTGAAATGATCATGTCAGCACACAGGTTGCAAGTCCATAAAACGTTTATTGTATAAATTCCACAAGTGCTTTCACCCTAACTCAATGAAATCTAAGCTCATGAACAGTCTGCTCAAGGGCTTTACCACGTTCAAGTATCTCTCAAGATATTACAAAATATGAAAAATGTTTCATCATTAAATACATATTTTGGTAATTTTATCAGTAGCTCTGCAGCTCAGTGCATCAGCAGCCAAAGGGCACAGCCATCCATGTCCTTCTCCAGTGACTTGGTTATCTGACTGCACAATCTGTTCGCCAGATGCAATTGCTGCAGGTAACTAAGAGCTTCTGTCTACTAAAGGCGGACCTAGTCAGTGTAGTGAATCTGTGATTTTACACGAGGACCTAGTCAGTGTAGTGAATCTGTGATTTTATACGTGAGGACCTCGTCAGTGTAGTGAATCTACGATTTTGCACGTGGGGACTAGTCAGTGTAGGGAATCTGATTTTACATGTGAGGACCTATTGAGTGCAGTGAATCTGTGATTTTACACATGAGGACTAGTCAGTGTAGTGAATCTGATTTTATATGTGTTGACCTAGTCAGTGTAGTGAATTTGTGACTTTGCACGTGAGGACCTAGTCAGTGTAGTGAATCTGTGATTTTAAACATGAGGACTAGTCAGTGTAGTGAATCTGAGTTTACATGTGAAGACCTAGTCAGTGTAGAGAATCTGTGATTTTACATGTGAGGACCTACTCAGTTTATGAATCTGTGATTTTACACGTGAGGACCTAGTCAGTGTAGTGAATTTTTAATTGTGAAGACCTAGTCAGTGTAGTAAATCTGTGATTTTACACATGAGGACTAGTCAGTGTAGTGAATTTAATTTTACATGTGAGGACCTAGTCAGTGTAGTGAATCTGTGATTTTAGATGTGAGGACCTAGTCAGTATAGTGAATCTACGATTTTACACGTGAGGACTAGTCAGTGTAGGGAATCTGATTTTACATGTGAGGACCTAGTCAGTGTAATGAATCTGTGATTTTACATGTGAGGACTAGTCAGTGTAGTGAATCTGATTTTACATGTGAGGACCTAGTCAGTGTAGTGAATCTGTGATTTTACATGTGAGGACTAGTCAGTGTAGTGAATCTGCTATTTTACACATGAGTACTAGTCAGTGTAGTGAATCTGATTTTACATGTGAGGACCTAGTCATTGTAGTGAATCTGTGATTTTACATGTGAGGACCTAGTCAGTGTAGTGAATCTATGATTTTACATGTGAGGACCTAGTCAATTTATGAATCTGTGATTTTACAAGTGAGGACTAGTCAGTGTAGTGAATCTGCAATTTTACATGTGAGGACTAGTCACTGTAGTGAATCTGATTTTACATGTGAGGACCTAGTCAGTGTAGTGAATCTGTGATTTTACATGTGAGGACCTAGTCAGTGTAGTGAATCTGTGATTTTAAATGTGAATCATAAATCAATAGTATCTCTTAGTGGAACTGGAATTTGGACAAATTATGTCTAAATATTCAATACAGTTTGATGATATTGAACAGAATGAACAGATCAGTAAAGCAAAGAAAACAACAAGGTGCACTCCATCAATTGAAGTATTTAATAAATAATATACAGCAAGGGCTGCCACGTTGGTGCAGCGGTTAGCGTTGCCACCTCACAGCAAGAGGTTCTCTGGTTCGATTCTTGGCTGGGGTGCCTTCTGTGCAGAGTCTGCATGTCCTCCCTGTGGTCGTGTGGGTTTGCTCCGGTTTCCTCCCACATCCCAAAGACATGCAGTAGGTGGATTGGACTCACTAAATTGGCCCTAGGTATGAGTTTGTGCATATGTGTGCCTTCTATGGAAGGCTGGGTGCCAGGCTGGCAACTTGACACCATAAAACTCCACTGCCAATCATGAGCAGACTCCTAAGCCAGAAGAAGAATAAATAATACACAACAGCAAGGCTTTTGAGCAAAGCTCTTTCTCAATGCATTGGTATCTAGACATTTGGTTCTCTTATATTAGTGAACAGCTCAAACAGCCAAGTTCAATATTAGTATAGCCCATCTGAGTAGTTGCATTTCATGCCACATTTCCAGAAATATCTGAAATAATTTTCTCTGGTTAACTGCAAACAGGCTGGGTGTTGCAAGATTAGCCTTGCCCTCCTTGTTGTCCATACTATTTTCCAGATTTCCTGTGCCTAAACCATTATATCAGTCAGAAGTACATTTTGCAGGATCCTCCTAAAAAATGCTATCTGAATTTTTTTGAGATATTTGGGAAGTTATAGTCTCACGTTTTCAGCTATCAGGTTTGAAAAACTACAGACCTTGAATGGCATAAACTCACACTATTTTATAATACATTTTTGAAAAATGTTTTGCATGTCTTATTTCTAAGGCAGTTCATGGCATAATTTTTCTGATGGCAAGGGGATGTTTATTTTGTAATCCTGAAAGGTATATGTCACTTGTTTCTATTATTCATATTTACTTTTAGTATTAGATTTGCTTATTTGTTGTTAATTTCCTCAGTGGTGGTGATCCCAGGCAGAAATGTTCAAACATGAATGGATCAGATATTGCCTTTTAGACCAGAAAAAGCCATGTCTAAGTAAATCGTAAAAAGCAGAATATGAGGACAGTTTCTGAAACATTTCTGAATAGTTTAAGTTATCAAACCCTATTAATTTTTAGTAAGGAGTCACACTTTTTAAAGTTGCTTCATGTTTTTTTTTTTCTTTTTTTTCTTTTATTCATTTAGTCAGTAAGTTATTTAAACTAGACAATGAAATGGCCCATTAATAATTTTAAGGCATGACTCAGGCCCATAGCTCTCAACTGTCCAATTTTCACAAAATGTCCAGACTTTTGATTCATATTTTGGTGCTTTTCTCATAAAATTGCAGTTTTCTGCCAAATCACTGTTAAATTATTGAAGACTGCAGTCAGAAAATTATGGCAAACATTTGATTTTCAGATTTCATATCCTTCAGAAAATACATTAATCCAAAACCTCTTATTCATTTAAACTAAGTTTGTAAGAGCAATATTTAAAAAGCATCCCTATTTTTGGGCCTTTGTTCCCCCATTGTTTGTAGATTTGTCCAGATTTCTTACTCTAAGAGGTTAAGCTCAGGCCAAACAGGTAAAGGAAAAAAGACAACATTAATGTACGAGGAAAAGGTAAAAAGTAAACGTAGTACATCCATGTACAGTACATAAATACACAATAAAAAGCCAGCATTTCATAACAGTAAAGCAGATAACTGCAAACAATGTGAAGAAAAGACATACAAAACAAAGCAAAGTAATAGTCCAGCTGTCACTAAACACAGCTGGTCAAACCACTAGCATTCAAATCTAAACGAGTAAATAATTACCTGACTGTCATAATGCCTAAAGGAAAAAGTGAATGAAATTAACATGCTCATGAAAGGCGATATGACTAGTAACTGCTGTAAAGTTCTGGGTTGTTCTTTCAGTAACGATGAGGGCAGAAAAAAGGAAAGACATCTCAATGTGCTTAACATGCATAGATACTTAAAGGTTGAAAATACAGTACTTTATCCAACAGTGGGTCAGATTATTAAGGTATGAAGTGGTACAGTGATCACTCTAGAGGTCCTTGGCAAATCCATCAAATTAGATGGGCTATGGAGTATGATTTGTTGACACTAGCAGCTTCATAACATTGAAAGTCTAAACTGTTGACTAGCATTGCTAATAGATAATTACTGTTTTTTTTATTTCACCATATAGTTTGTATTTCAAATGGATATCCTTTTTATCAAGTCTCTTAATGCTATTTTTATGTAACATATAGACAAGTTCATCATTACTGCACCTGTTATGTATTTTTAGCTGGCATTGCAAAACTTTAGAATCTTTTACTGAAACTATTACACAACTCAATTTGCATTCAACCACAAATTTGTCACTCTGGAATCTACTTCCCACTTATGTATTTCAGAAGCAAATTCTGAAATGAAAAGACCCCAAAAATGATTCCTGTGTACCACTACTATAACTCATAAATGACAGCAGTGACCCCTCCAACACATAACTTTCTGCATCTTGTTGTGTGACTATTGTCTTATTGACTGAACTATACATGAATTATTGACATCACTATATTTCATATTAAATTGTCATTATTTGCTTATGCAGAGTAGTGTCAAATGCCTTAAATCAAAATAAGAATAAGCATTAAATGCTGCTGTCACACCTTCAGTTAATGTCACAAGATTGAAAAGGCAAGATCTCCCCATAACAAACTCAGTAACATTCTGGATAGCCTGTATTATGGATATCATTTCTGATTTTATACAGAATACTGCTCAGGAGTAAGGTCTAAAAATGTTTGCTATTGATCTGACCTCTCTTTAGTAACCAGTACTAGTAATGCTTGTCAGCATGTCAGGGACATGTCCACTTACTAACATTTTGTTTAACATGACTGACAGAAGTTTAGCTAGGAGTTTCCTTGATACTGTATAGACCACCAGATTGACACTTGAATTTTTAATTTTATTTATGGCAGATCTTATTATATATGCAATTAGATACCTCACTTTGCATCTGTAGCACTCTAGCATGTGCCACTGCATATTATGAAGCTGTACAAAAGTCTTCTGCAAAGATACCGAATATATCCTGCGACTATATAATAGTTATGTTCTTTATTGATAACATGGTACATTCACAAGTGTTCCCTTTGGTTTCTGGGTGTAAAGAATATCCCATTATTGCTTTCAACACCTGAGGTTAGGCTAAGTTCATAGTCTGAAATATCTGATAAGGTAAGCATGTAGTTGTTGCATTTTATTTAAAACAGATTTGTTTTTAAGACTAATCATTTTTGAAGGTTAAGTAGTATCTCATTTTTCTGTTTTAATCTTTATTAGAATAATTGTAGTCTTTTGCATAATGATCTGTCTCCATCTAAAAGAAATGTGAACAGTCACTAACTAAAGGCTTAGCATTTAGATGTCCTTGATATGGGAGCATTGCTACTTACTGAAGGATGGCAACTCACCATATAAGCACTGAAGTATTTGGCACTAATATCTTATGAATATTTCTCCAGGGAGTTAATGGAATAAAAAGCAGAGTAACTTTTATTATGAAACTGAGAACAAATATTTACTGCTAGCTTAGCAAAGAAATTGATGCTGGCATGGACCTTTTGGACTGTCATCTACATAAAACATTTATAGTAATGCTTCTATCGCAAACTCCTGATACACAAAAGACTGAGTAACAATGGTTGAATATAAATGTTGGAGAACACAAAATAAAAAATGCAAAATCTTGAAATTCAGTAAGTAAAAACATGACTATTAGAAGGCACTATACTATAATAAAGGGTTACTGAAGGATAATTCTTCCCATACCTCCATTGGTGGTGGTGTGGGGGGGACACTTACCTCTCCACAACTCTGTATAAAGTGCAGTTATGTAAAATCTTAGCATGATGGGAGATGTCCTTCTCTTCACTGTTGCAGTATTCACAACATTAGCAACACGAGGAGCATATGTGTGATGTGTGGCATACGTTAAAGCAACCTTAGACTTTGGTATACTGGCCAGACGTTGGGCATTAGATCTTGTATCCATTTCCCAATTTGCTATTGAAAGGACCGCTGTTCTGTTGTTTACTATTTCAAAATTCATTTTTTTAATTGGTTGATGTGAGAAAGAGGGAAGAAACAGCTGAGCACTGAGAAGCATAATGACAGATTACCTATAATGCCACTACTTTTTGGATTATTTAATCATGTTTTCAGTTAAAGAGTTTTGGAATCAATTTTTTTATAAAGTGCAGGTTTCAATCTTGTATGTAAAATGTTCAAGTTTTGCAAAAGAATTACGTATTTTTTCATTGGCTTTAGATCTAATATATGTGTGTTTCAATTTGTCCACAAATATACCACTATTCTACTGGTTCTTGATTCTTGAGGTGTTTTTTTTTTTAATTGGTCAATGAATATAACAATTTTACTGGGTTGTTTTGGGCCACATGGCTTATTACAAGGTTAATTTAAAACTGTTGCAGGATTTTAAGTTTTAATTCTGAAGAAGTCAATGTTATATACAGACAAAAGGGCTTAATTTTTGTATTTATGAATATGTATGTCCTAATAAATGTTTTTTATTATATTCCATTTGTGACCATCTCCTCCCCAGTCCAGTACCTCTTGAGTAGCACTCTGAGTAAAATGATCCTTAAGCACCTCTGGGGAAAGGAGAGTTGTTCCTGAGTGTGCTGAAGAATGCCTATAAAAGGGGAAGGGATTTCCACAACATGAAATAAACCCTGGAAAATAATAGACACAACCCAGGAATCCTGAGTAATCTGTAGCCAAACAGGAAGAGAGAGAAAGAGGTGACAAGAAAGAGGAAAGTGGCTGGGAAGAGAAGGATAGTCATACAGCACCTGGTTTATCTGGAAAGGAAGATGTTTGATGCGCTGAAGTTTTGGTATCCTTAGCAGAAGGAGCATTCTTGCAACCTTTTCTGTCCTTAGGAGGAGGGCAAGATTGCCTGCTAACAAACGCTGGCTTATTGGGGTAGTTTCTCTGAAATTTAGGAACAGGAGAAACAAGCACGTTTGAGTTCCTGTAAAGCCTTGCCCCTATCCTGAAGGGATTTAAACAAATCAGCAGCAGATTCACCAAACAAGTGTTTATTGTCAGGAGGGGGCAGCCATCAACTTAACCTTAGTGCCATCAGGCAAAAGTTGAGGCCAAAGTCAAGAATACCCCCCTCATCACTGACCCAAAAGCAGTAGCCCTAGTAGAAGCATCTGCTGCATCGTAACTACACTTGATGGCATGACGAGCCACCTGGTAGGAAGTCCTTAACAGGGAAAGGGGAGAAGTTTTACCCTCAGAGTCTGTAAGATCAGAAATAACTTGACAAGCCTGGGATAGGAGAACCAACACATGCTTGGATATATGGGTCTGATAATTAACAGCCCTAAAAGCCAAGGTAGCCGAGGTATAAACCTTCTCACCTAGCCTTTCCTGGGTACTACTGTCATTATCAGAGGGCAGTAATTTGGGTGAGGAAAGCAACTGAGAAAGTTTTTCAGATGCTACAGGCAACCACTGAAGGGTCAGCAGCAGAACACCTGTACAAAAATGTACAGTCCTCAGGCACTTTATAAAACATATCAGGTTTCTTGGGAGCAAAGTGTTAAGAATCGGGAGATTTAAAGGCATTGGAAAATGCATCCAACAAAACAGCGAAAACAGGAAGAACAGCAGAAGGTTTAGGTGATTCCATCTACAGCAACTCATAGTACCACTTATGAATCTCAGAGTCCTGAGCACAATCCCATTTAAAGAACTCCAACATCCTGGAGATCATGTCCTCAAAACAGTCTCTTCAATGGAAGTAATAGGACTGGTAGACTCCTCTTCCTTTGACCCATCGTCCAAAGGAGAAGGAATCTGAGAAGTCTAAGCAAGGGATTCCTCATTTGAATCCAACTCATCCTCAGAGGAATCCTGTTCCCTGGGTCTTTTAGGGGGAGTAGCGGACCATGGGGGGCTGGAACAGAAACACCCTGAGGAGGCATCAATGCCATCAAAGCAATGAACACACCTTGAGTGAAGTCCTGCCACTCACTTTGTGGACAGTTAGGGGCAAGAGAAATATGCTTAGTTTTTCATTTTTTCCTTAATGGGATGTCTACCTTATAAAACCTGGAAGGCTCTGACTCAGGGCAGCATTCAATAATGGTAGTAGAGACTTCTTCTCTGAAGAAAATCTGAGGAACATCCCTAGGCCTCTTGGAAATATCAACTGTGGTTCCCCCTGAATGTCCAAAATGGATGTCTGCAAAGCCACCTCAGACATGCTTAAAGCTGGATCCCTGCCAGTCTCCAACTTGGTCATGGCAGAAGAATCTGACAGCAAAGCCGGGTGAACCTCTGAGCTTTCACTCACCTCAGGAGAGACGTCTTGTGGAGGCTGAACAGCAGAAGATTCCAGCCTAGGCTTCTTGGCCTTCTTCTTCCCTGATGGCTGTGTCCTGGAGTGAGAAGTTCCTTCCATTGTATCTTTCATGAGAAGTTTAAGACGCTGATTCTCAAGACAGAGCTCCAAAGATGAAAGTCTACTATGCAAAGTTTTAGGTGCAATAGACTGACAGATGGAATAAGACAAATAATCATATGAGTACCAAGGCAAAACAGACATTGTTCATGGTGGTCTTTATGGGGAATCTGTCTCCCACAGTGGATGATATGAAACCCCACAAGCAACAAAAGAAAAGCCAAGTAAAAAGGAACTCAAATGGGGCACTTAGCTGCCATTACTCAGTGAGACCAGCAACAGAATGTAGGTGTTCAGACCAATGATCAAGAAATGGTGTTCAGAGTGGCAACAAAAAAGTTCCGAGGATGGTACATCCAGATGTCACCTTTATGCCCTATTCTACACAAGGAGCAGATGTGTGACACATGGTGTATGTTAAAGCATCCTTAGGGTTTGGTATACTGGCTGGACATCAGGCTGCCCTAGCAGAAGATCCCTAATGTTATGAATACTGCAACACTGAAATGGGAGGACATTATTTCTTTCTCTAAGGCTATTTCACTTCAAAGTAAACGCAGACTGAAAAACACAAAATGTATTTGGTGTTATTTTGGCATTATTTCAAAGTAGTGTGATCTTGTAGCAGAAAGCTGTCTATGCTGGGAAGTAAAGCTTTTGCCCATTTCTGTTAACTTTGTTGTATTATATTGTTGTCCAACAACAACTTTTCTTGATCACTTCATTTTCAAGACTCAGTCTTTTATTATCCATGATGTTGTAGGAAAACCCCTTCCAGGTTAATTTCCACTATCTTAAAGTAAAATTAGTGAAGTATGTATTCATATAAATTTATAAAGAGAGAGAGAGAGAGAGCCAGTGACATACACACACACACACACACACACACACACACACATACACACACACACACACACACACACACACACACACACACATATATATATATATATATATATATATATATATATATATATATATATGTATAGCGAATGGCCATAAACAGTCCAAATCAAAAACAAAAAAAAAATCATGAAAGATCATCACTTATCACCTTAGCTCATGCTGCCTAGAGTAAAAACATTGTAAACAAAACAGCAATTTATATATATACTCCCCTAATCTCAACCAAATGCAATGCATTCCACTTATTCATTAATTATTTAAAGTGCAATACAACTAACAGCAATAAGGCTTATAACATGCTTTTCTAGCAACATTCACCATTAAGCATCTCCTAGGTACTAATGTTCCACCCTTTAAAGCAAGCGCGTCTGTAGCAGATGAGATGTGAGTGAATAAGCCTCCCTATCTGCATACGTCACCTGTTCCAATATGGTAACTTTGATAATAGATATAGCCCTACCCTGTACCTAATCAATATGTTTTAACAGGGTTAGCTTTTCTTATTCCTCATCTCTTAGATGCTGCTACAACCTCAGCTTGAACTATGTGCTAGTACAAATAATTTATATTATGAAACATGAGCACATAAGGGCATAAATCACTTTTCACTGCAAAATGTATAGTAATTATCAGTGTCATCTTATTTAGTACTAATATAACAAAACTGAGGATAAACATATCGACAGACAGACTGAATAACTTTCATAATGCAACGTGCCTCTCTTAGAACTCTGAAAAACACCTAGATTTTTTCTGTAATTATTTTTGACCAAATAATCCTTACATTTCTTACCTCTCCTGTAGGAGGCATACACTATTAAGTAAAATGTTTTTTAGTTCCTCATCTTATCTAAGAAATTCCCAGCTTTCTTTACCTATGCACATTAACCCATGTCTAAGATTATTTAATTCTATAACAAAATAGCATTCGTCTTATTTGCCATTAGTAGACATCTTCTTGTTTCCCTTAAGACAGATTTCTTATTTGTTTACTCTCTGTGCACATAAAACATTTTATACATATCTTAAACTAGATTCTTATCCAGTTAATAACTTAAAAATTTCACAAAACTTTCAAAAAACTCATCCTCTCAATGCTTGCTCTCCTCGCCCTTATTTCTCTACATAGGAGAAACCTTAAGGACAGGATTAACGTATCATCCTGGAACTTATAAAAAATGACATTGGTAATCTCCAAACTCTGGACCCCACCCAGTTTGGGTTTGTAAAAGGCAGATCATGTCTCCTAAACCTGATATAGACTTCTTTGAAGCAGTCACCAAAGCTGTAGACAAGGGTAAGGTGGTTCACACAGCCTATCTAGATCTCACCAAGGCTTTAAACACCATCCCCCACTCTGGAATTATAGATAAACTCACTAAACTAGGTATTAATCCCTATGTCACAAGATGGGTTGCCAACTGGCTCACTGACAGAACCCACACTGTGAAAGTAGCAGACTCCAAATCTGACTTCAGACCAGTGACAAGTGGAGTACCACAGGGTTCAGTCCTGGGTCCTCTCCTGTTTGGTATCTACTTCTCTGAGGTACAGGCTAACAAAGAAGGTCTTTGGCTAATGAAGTTTGCAGATGACTGCAAACTAGGAGCCATAATAAAAACTTCTAACGATGTGGAGATCCTACAAAAGGGCCTCACTGAGACAGATGCCTGGTATCAAAGCCATGGCCTCAAGCTCAATGCCAAAAAGTGCATTATCATCCCTTTTGGTAAAAACTCTGTATCCATGAACTACTACATAAGCGGTAGTCTACTTAACACCAAAAGTGTGATAAGAGACCTTGGGACACAGGTGAACAGTAGTCTCTCCTTTGATAATCACATCACCACAGTAGTCAGGAAATCCTTCTACGTGGCACACCTGATCACAAAAGGTTTCTCATCCAGGAAAAAAGTGGCCATTGTTCCCCTCTACACGTCACTCATTAGACCCATTATAGAGTACAATGCCCCTTTTGGTATGTACCTCACACGACATCTACAACAACTGGAAAGGCCACAGAAATACCTCACAAAGAGGATTACTGGCCTCAAACAGATGCCCTATGCAGACCGTCTCAATAAACTCCAGCTTTACTCTGTTGCATATCGCCTACTCAGAGGCAATCTCTGCTTAACATACAAAGCTATGTTAAACCCAGAGCTGTTGGACATGCTCCACTTAAAGAGATCCCAATCCCTCTGAGCTACATGCTTTAGGGACCTAAAGCTTGTCACCACAATAAACAGAACATGCTGGAGGGATAGATTCCTGTCCCAGGACTTCCCATACTCTGGAACAAACTACCTATCTATATCAAACAAAGCTCCTCATTAGTGCTCTTCAAGAAAAATTTTGATGACTGGATGGGAGATAGGAAATTCACCCCAGTGATCACTTCTGTGGCTCTGCTTGACAGGGGCACAGGAAAATAATTTTCCTGGGTGGCAAAAGCCAGGGTACCATTTGGCTAGGCTTATATAGGCCCTAGGGCCAATAGTCTAGCAGCTACCTATGAACCTATGATCTGAGTGCAACTTGACACATGCATTGGAGTTCATATGTTTTCTGTTAAGCATATTACTTATTTGCTGACTAGGAGAACCTGTAAGTGTTCCATTTAAAATAATATTAACTTCCAGCAGCTCATATGCAAAAGGGTAGCAAATCTATTATTCTTCTAATTATTTATAAAAATCATTCAGATACTTACTATTACCACTGTATAACAAAAGTAAATCATCTATGTGATGAAAGTACAATACCATGGCAGATTTGAAAAAACTCTTCAACATGCATACACTGTTCCTCACAGCGCAATGAAAATATAAATATAAGGGCTCCAGAATGTCTGTCCATGACTGTCCTAGACATCTGTTTAACATCTTGCCATTAAAATAAAAAAAAAAACAAATGGAAGTGAGGCAAAATTCCTTAAGCTCACATATATACTAGATTTTAACACATATCTCCCCCAAAAAATATATATAGAGCTTTCATGCCATATTCATGTTTAAATGCTGGTATAAAGGCATCAGTGCATGGCCAATATATACCCTATTCCCATCTCACCTTAGTTAACTTGTTTCATAATTCTGCAGGATGTGTAAAATATAAGGGAAGTTGCGTAATAGTATTTAAATTATTACTTATAACCTTATCAGCATTCTAAAAACTACCATAATTGTCCACAAAAGACTTACCAGTTGGTTCATCTCTATTCTTGTTCATCTTTGGATTGCAATATAATAGGGTATTTTATTACTCTGAAAATTGCAAAAATGATCTACTTTTTCCTTTCATAAAACATCTTTACATTTTACCTTTGTGTAGGGCACAAACATTCTTCAACAGCACATTCAGTTTCATAAATATCAACATCATCTAACTACTGATGTCTTCACGCTGTAAAATCTATTTAATACCCCAACAGTCTGACCCTTATCACTAGGGCTAATAACAGAAGTGTGCTGCTTCTGTAAACCCTAAAGAGCTACCATTCTACTTTATTCAAATTATACTGAATTTTCACTGCATTAAACTTCTGTGTTGTTATCCCATCACAATTAAAACTCATCAGTTCAAAAAAAAAAAAAAAAAACAAATACTAAATTAAATATTATTTGGTTTATGAAAGTTACAACAGGGTGTCTAAATTCAAATCTTCTATTACATACATCATTTTTGCAGGCTGATATAATAACTGGTGACATCACATTTCTTACTTTTGTTACAATTAAATTATGAAAAGATGCACGGACGAAGAGAGTGACTTTCACATCAAAAGGTGCCCCATTTAATACTTACAGGTTTAGACGTCAATATTTTTTTATATTAATTTTTTATACAGTGAGGGAAAAGACACTTACAAAATGACTCTTGAAGTCTTTGGCAGTGACAACTTCTGGAATTTAGGAGTTAATAGAACAAAAACAGTAGGGTTTTTATTATGAAACTGAGAAAAAAACATTACTCTGAGTCCCGTAATGAAAGTGTTGCTGGCAAGGACATTTCTTATTTTATTTGTGACTACCCCTATACAAAAAACGGAGTTCACCGCATTAAAGCACATGCTATCAGTTAAATCTATACAAGTGAAACTGATACCCCAAGTGGTTATCAGTCTATATCATGCAGTTCATGGAATCATAATTTATCCATTGGTCTCATACATATAGACCACATTTTTAACACTACATTAAATCCAAGTAGTTCAAGCACCCCTAGGTAACTGCCAAACGTGGCTAGTAATATTCCTGTCTCCATACATTAATTGATGTTAATAAGAACCCGATAGAAATAAAATAACAAAGTGTTTACATCCATGCATACGACGAGTACTTGCCTTTTGGTCAGTTTTAGTTACACTATACTAGTTTCGCTACAACGAGTTTATCTTGCACTCTGAATAATTATTTAACCAATCAAGCATGCATTTGCTAGACAAGGAAGTGGTCTGATCAGTGAACCTTTTTCACTCACGACTAGTTACACAAGGTAAAGGAAAAGTATGCATGTTTAGGCAATTTAT
Source organism: Protopterus annectens (assembly GCF_019279795.1). Classification (NCBI taxonomy): domain Eukaryota; kingdom Metazoa; phylum Chordata; order Ceratodontiformes; family Protopteridae; genus Protopterus; species Protopterus annectens. The sequence goes on from NC_056739.1 coordinate 180,189,885, forward strand.
TGCATAACAAATCAACCAGCATGATTCTGAGGATCGAAAGTAAATCAGAACACATACAGAAAATCAAAACAGACAGGGCAAAAACATAATCTTAAAAATGACAATGACCAAACATCAGGATTAAACCCAGGACCCTTGTGCTCTGAGGCAGAGACCTTACCAATGAGCCAACGTATGGCAAGCAAACTTCAGTATAAGATGAAGAACACTATTGAAGTGATAGTGGAATATACCAGTGTGTTTATAGTAAGCATATGGATAATTCAAAACTGGCTGTGTAATTCCTGTTTAATGTAAACTCTTGGATGGATTCAGAATCTGATATTCAGTTAGTGCTCACTGTAAGAGGATACACACATTCAGAAATTGACAGTGAAATTACTCCCAGCTTTACATGCATGGTTACATTCATGAATGGGTATGTAACTACTGCTTAACGTAAACTCATGGATGAATTCAGAGACTAATATGTAATTAGTGTAAGCACCTGGATTCATTCAAAAATCAATTATGTAATCAGTATGCAGGGTAAATGCATGGATACATTCACAAATCATTTATATAATTACTGTGTGCTACAAATGTATGCATATATTGATAAATAGATATACAACTGTATAAAACTACTGTCCAGGGAAATTTCATGATACCTCCAGAAACGGTATGCATCTAGTCTCCACTGACTGCATCCTTCATTCACAAATGGGCATGTAATTATTGAATTCAGCTATTAAAACTTCCACAGACTGTAATGCATAAATGCATTCAGAAACATGTATACAGTTACTACCCAGTGCAAATATATAATTACTGCCCACTATGAAGGCATGGCTACATTCTAAAGTCAGTATGGAATCACTGCTTGTAATAAAGTACATGAATCAATATACAATTACTACCTACTGTAAATTGCAAATATGCATTCAGAAACTGCTGAGCAATTATTCTCAGTTAATGTATGCTTTCAGAAAGTGAAATGCAGTCAGTACCCACTACAAGTAATTAACAAATAATTTATAGAGATAAGGAATCTGTCACCTTTTTGGGGTGGGGATAAGGTCATTTTACTTATCTCTTATTAGTCTGGCACTTTGTCCCATCAAAGCACACTGTGAAAAAGAAAATGGGGTGGGGCTGAAGCAAAGGAAATCCCTCATTCTAGTAGCACACTGATGGCCCAAGATCCCAACCCTCTCCTGGTGTGATGTAGAGATAAACCTCTACTGCTGTATGGGCTTCTTCCTTAAGGAACATGAACAGTCAGTCTGTGATAACAACACTCCGTAAGGAACTGAAGAAGATGGAATACCTAGAAAGAACAAGGAACGTGAATGACATTTGTGGTTAGGAAAGAAACAGATGGGAGCAGGTAAGAAAACTGTTGGTTTTGTTATGAAGAATTTAACAATATTCTCTTTATTTATTTTATTTTTTATTTTACATTTGTTGACCGGGCTAGTCTAACTGGATATATATCCATTTTTGGTAGAGGCCCTGGGAGAAAAGCTCCATGACACACATGATAATAAAGTTGCAGGGCAATATAAAATGACTTCAGATGTGTATAAAAGTACAAAACTGGATAATACAGAAATAATACAGAGAGGACATAAGTCAATACAATATGAAATGCATTCAATACAGTGTATAATTCAAAATAGCAAGTAAGTACATTACTTAATATAGAAAAAAAGGGGAGATATACAGGCTAATTCTATAAAATGACTTCAGATGTGTATACAAATACAAAATTGGATAATACAGAAATAATACAGAGAGGGATGGAAATAATGAAATACAAACAGAGTGAGAAAGGTAAGGTATAGGATATGCTGACAGTATAAGGTTCGAGTGGAGAATTAGTCAGGTTTAGTACAGGGGCATAACCAGTGTGTTTTGAGGAAAAGTTTGTCTGTTTTTGAAGAGTGATATATAGGAAACTGAGGAACGTTCGCTGGGTACGAGATTCCAAAATTTTCCCACAGTATTAAAGAAGAGAGAATCTCCAGCCTTTTTGTTAGATTTAGATGTGTTAATTACAAGTTTCTGAGATGAACGTAAGGACTTATGATAGGGGGTGATGATGGTGGATAGAGTAGGAGTATTGGAAGGTTGGTAAAGAGTCTTGTGGGCAGTGATTAGTTGGTGGTATTTGAGCAGATTCTGTAGTTCCAACTACTGAAGCTCCTTTAAATTAAGGCAATGGTGTGTTCTAAATGGGTTACCAGTAGCAAATCTGGCTATGTTATTGTATGAAATTTCCAATTTATTGAGGTTATTCTTAGATAGATTAGTGAAAATATTTGAGGCATACAGGAGTCTAGAGTTTAGATGAGTGTGTGCAATAGTAGTCCTAGCTGTAGGTGACAGGAAGGGTTTAATTCTGTAGAGAGAGAGAGAGACAAGTTTTTTGTAGATCTTTAGATCTCATGATATTAAAATGGGGAGGAGATTGAGGGGAAAGAAAGAAGAGAAACTGCAGGAGATGCTAAAAAGTGAGCAGTGTCTCACATGGTCCCTTAACTAAATAAAGAGCTCATGCCAAGTATCTGATGGAGTGGACTGTGAGAGCAGGTCAGATGGGAGTGTGTCTACTTAGCTTTATTAGCTTTATTCTGCTCATAAATTCTTCTGTCTAGTTATCTTGGATTCTCTTTGAACACTCTCTCTAGCTGCCTGTTGTTCCCCATCTACTTCTCTTCATTGTACAAAACTTAGCTTCTATCCACATTCCTCATTTGATGCATCTTATGATTCATCTGCTGATTCTTTTATGCACCCCACTCTGATGCAGTTCACAGCATCATCAGCTAACTTAGCACACTCCATGATTTTCTTTCATACTTTTCACTCACTCTTCATCTATTACCATGAACTACAATGACAGACTGTCACTGGTTGCCATTACCTGCTCCCCCTTCCCTCCTGCTATCCCCTTGCCATGGGCAGAATCGCAAATAGTGTTTTTCTTCCTTTCTCCTCTGGATAAAACCTTCCCTTGCCAATGTCTCCACTGACTCAGATTCCTTCTTAACAGCTGATACCCATATTCCTAGGAGGGCTCAGAGGTAGTTATTATGCCTGCAGTCCAGGAGACAATTGAATGGCATAGCCAAAATTCTCAGTTGTCTCCAGGCACCATCTGGTTAAGCAACTTGCTTAAAGTCACAGAAAAGGAAAATGAATGCTGAGTAAATCCAACTGTGTGCCACAGAAACTACAGCTCATAGTCGCAACGCTGTGCACAAACTGCAAGAGTTTAGGATTATATCACCCAGATGGGACTCAGACTCAAAATCCCCCTGGCTTAGGAGGCCAGTGCCTTATCCATTAGGCACTGGGTACAGTAGTGCTTGGTACGTATTCATCACCCACAACTATTACATTTCACTTCCTAACCTAATCCTTAATCCTGTTTCTTTGTCTACCCTTTTAACATTTGATGGACTGTATACTACAAAAATCCAATATTCACTCCCCAGCCTAGTTTTACATGCAACATTTCATCTTTATCCATCATATCTTCTCACTACACCTAACCTCTTTATTCGAGAAGCTGACACATTCCCTTCTCTTCTGTACAGCTTCATTGTCTTCTATCTCCTCTTTATCACATTTGCACCTTACTAGGACTGTATTCATTTTTAGCTGTTACCCCTGTCTCTCACTGACATTTCACTACTCCGTCATGTCACTGTTTGTTCAGTCATTTCCTACTTACCCTGCACTGCAGAGCATAAACTTCGATACAACTTCTAACTTCTTGCCCCGTCCATCTCTGTTCCTCATAAAGGCTGTTAGTTACCATTTGTTAATCCTGTGATATTACTATTGTCTTTCCATATAATTCATTTTAAGTGAACTTTAAACTTATATACTGTCATATTTTTCTTTCTTTTTGTCAGCCCATGTATAATGGACTCAGGCTCATTCTGCTTCTATCATAGATCTTTCCATTCACCAATGTCTATTTTCCATTCCTCTATGATATATTAATTATCAATATATTAAGTGAATAGTATAGATTATCATATATAAGTATGCATTACACTTTAGAAGGTTAATGTAGGTTTGGAAGTTTATAATGGAAGTTCTTTATAATACCACAGTGATTCAAAACTTGCCAGATTTTATTTTCTAAGACAACATATGAGGTATCTTTTTATACAAACCAGGAATTTATATTTTCAAGGTTTTTTACAGGTGAATGAACTCCATCTAACTAAAGTTGAAATGCCCTGTTTCCAAGACACGTGTGTGTGTGTGTGTGTGTATGTATGTGTGTATATATATATATATATATATATATATATATATATATATATATATATATATATATATATATATATATATATATATATATATATATATATATATATTTAGGTTTACTATCAAATGGGTGGTCGGACTTTGTTCAATTTACTTTATTCCGAATGCCCAATTCGATAATATAAAAAAAAAAAACGAAAAAATAAATGTTGAAATGCACAACAGCGAATGCATTACAGCATTTGCTGTTGTGAATTTCAACATTTTCATGCAGATCGCACTATAGTGGGGATTGGGAAATGTACCCTTTCCCTCACTGTAGTGAAATAGCATATATAAATAGCAGGGGGTGTGGGGGGTGCAGGGGGGCTTGCCCCCCCCGCAAAACTGTTTTTTACTGTGTGTTGCACAGTGGTAGCAGTTGCCAAAGTGTGGAGAATGTTCAAATTGTGTCAAAAATTTTTAATTATCTGGCTCATTGAAACGATAACTCACACAAAGTGCGATTGGTGACATGATAGTAAACTTAAATATATATATATATATATATATATATATATATATATATATATATATTGCTCTTTGTTTAGAAATATAAAAGTATGGAGAAAATGAAACATCTTTTTTTGGAATGTCAAGATTTTTCACAGATGTTGGTAGATCTAAGTGCCTGGTTAGGTATCCCTGGAATTTTGTTTTATATAAATGTTGAACATTAATGCAGTATCTTTTCTCTGCAATGATGTACCTGACATGAGTTTGTATTAAATCTGAATAGCCTGTGAAACATGGAACAGATGGATGTCAGCTGGCTGTTTATGACATTCCAGTGGATCCTTCTTGGGTAGTAACTCATAGTAATGGATTAATAGCATCACTCTGTTTGAAAGGAAGGAAAACATTTAACAGATGTGATTGAATTAGGGCTCATTAGTTGGTCACTTTTCAACTTGTTTATAACCTACTTGCATTGCACCGTATTGTCTATGCTTTTCAAATCAGTATTAACACTTTCAGATTGCATTAGATAACCTTGACTTGCGGGTACAATTTTCTTTTTACATTGTATTAGACTCAAATTGCAAGCTCTTTATTTATTTTATATAGAGAATAAGTAGGTCTTATGTTGAATTTGAAATAAATATGGGCAGGATTCACAAAGGCTTGCACGGAGTGTAAGAGACGTGCAACACTCCATGCAAGCCTCGCGATCCAGGAACAGCCCTAAACTTCGTGTAAGAGACCAGCTAAAACGTCTCTTACACGGACTGGGCGTGGACATGCTAAATACCTCACTTGCATCTGAAAGGTATGCAAATGAGGTATATTAGCAATCCACGAAGCAGAAACCAGTCCGTGTAAGAGACATTTTAGTTGCAGAAATGTACTCAGTTGATAACTGAGTACGTTTCTGCAAATTCCACAACGGAGCCATGTCAGCTCCAAAAAAAGGGTGCGTATGACTCAGGCAGCATACCAATGGCCAAATATGTGGCCATTGGCAATATAACCCGATGCCAAAATATTAAAAATATAATTTTTTTTTTCGCCGATGTTTAAACCCAGCGCAGCCCCGCGCAAATGGGCTGTGCTGTATAAAACATGAAAATGAAGGTTATAAACCCACAAATGTGGGTTTCATGCAATACATGGAATGACAATGCAGGAACCAGCAGACCAAAAACAACATGGCCACCGTGTAGTGGTTGCTAAGGGGGGAAGCTGAGTCTAAGACATGTAACTAAGCATTAGTAGACAATCTCATGTAAATGAGGGTTAGTATACTGAATCTCACAGTCACATAGCAAATGAGCACAGTCTGATTAGTGTAAGAGATAAATAAGGGGGAGGAATAGAGTAGGAGATAGGTGACATCACAGGGGGAATGGTAGAAAGAAATGCAGTTCATTGGAGGCCAGTGTAACATGACAGATGACAGGCACAGATCATGGAAAGAGGTGTGCCACTAGATAAGTCATGGAAAGTCAAGAAATGGAAAGTGTACACTGTTACTTACACCAAAGTTTATTGCTGGGCGTGCATGCACACGTGTGCGTGCCATGAAGCGCGAGTAGGGCAGTGTGTGCACGTGTAAGGCAGACTGAGCATGTGGGAGCGTGTTGGGAGATGTTTAACACTGTTTGCACGGGTGTGCGCGCGTGTAGGGCAGGCTGAGTATGTTGGAGGCTGTTGGCAGACGTGTAACAGTGTTTGCGTGGGTGTACGTGCGTTTTAACCCGAATAAGTAGATTTTGAACTGTGTAAGCATGTGTGCTTGCGTGTAAGCCACTGTGAGTGTGTTTCAGGTAGTATGCACGTTGCTCCCCCCTGAGGAAACAGAGAGGAAAAAGGAGCAACAGAATTAATAGGAAGCTAGCAGGGATAACTGCTGAAGCTAGCAGGTGAAAACAATTAGAAGCAGGCAATTACACAGGCAGAATAGTAGCCCAGCCCAGCACTTAAAACTCTGCAAACAGTAGTGCAGGATGTTTCCCTTAAGAGACACTGCAAGACAGGAGTAAGCTAATAGAAGTGAAAACTGAAAAAGCTGAACTCAGAGCAGAAATGTTAGGGGTTGCCATAGCTGTCATAATGAGACATAGGCGACTTGCTGAGGGTGGTGACAATGCAGATGGTGCCAGACAACCCACAGTGAGGAGACGGAGAAGAGTGTACAGGCCCAGGGTCATCTACCACGGGTTACATGAGCTGGAGATAGTAGAGCGCTATAGAGTGGACAGAGAGCTCCTGCAGCAAATTGTTGAACTGTGCAGGCCACACCTCACACACAGAACCAACAGAGGGGAACCCATCCCAGTGGAAACCAAGGTATGTGTTGGCCTAAGAATACTAGCAACAGGTACCTTCCAGAGACCAGCTGGTGATATGATGGGGATATCACAGGCATCAGCCTCCAGGGTACAGCACCAGTTCCTGGATGCCATGTCAGCACATGTCGGTGATCATGTATATTTCCCCAATGCCCGTAAGGTATTGGCCAGCAATATGCGTCTCTTCCAGCAAATAGTGGAATACCCTGAGGTACTGGGTGCAATAGACTGCACGCACATACGCATCAAAAAACCAGCCGGTGAGCGGGGTAGGGCCTACATTAACCGCAAGGGCTTCCCCTCCATCAACTGCCAGGTCGTGTGTGATGCCCAGGGCATAATAATGAATGTGTGAGCTGGCTGCCCTGGGAGTTACCACGATTCCCACTTCTGGCATTTGACGCAGCTGTACCAGACATTTGCCAATGGGGACATCCCACACGGACACCTAGTGGGGGATGCAGGTTATGCACTGGAGCCGTGGCTGATGACACCCATCAGAAATGCACACACACCTGATCAGGAACGCCATAATGAGGCACATGCACAAACACGTAATGTAATAGAGCGTGTGTTTGGGCTGCTGAAGTCACGGTTCTGGTGTCTGGACACATCTTGTGGTGCCTTGCAGTACACACCAACTACATGTACCCAAATTGTCATGGTATGTGCTATGCTACATAATATGATCTTGCGAAAACAGCTGCAGCAGGACCAGCATAGGGCCGGGCCAAACAGCCCCCCACCATTGCCAAGGCCATCACAGGCAGAGCGTGACTCGGAGGAGGAACAACCTGAGCCTGCCCCAGTAGGCAGAAGGAGGCGTGCCCAGTATGCCCTGGCCTTGGCAAAGAGGCAACGCATAGCACATACACTGGCTCAGTAGGAACCCTGGGAATGATACCCCCTCTGACTCACTCAAATAATAACATGGATGCCTAAAATGACATGACCTGCTCACAAACATGTACAGGGAAGTGTAATATGCACATCCGACAGAGGCAGCCCTGCAGCACCACCTGAGGCATGAATGCTATGTGTTAAGTAATCTAACACCATGTACTATATGCACATCTGAGCACCTTGACTAACATCCACCCTCACCAAGCATGAAGCCACAAAATGACGATGGGATGATCAAGTGCAATAACTGGCTGAAGTAATGCAGTTAGTCAAAGGGGAGCCAATGTGTTTCAGGCTGGGAAGACATGTGGAGCTTGACATGATGCACCACCTGCTAGGGGTGGCGTGCACCTATCATGCCATGCCCCATGGATACTGGAAAAGGCTGTCAGTACCCACAGCATGCCCTGAATAGGTAAGTCTCAAAACACAAACCCACCTTCACAGGTTCTACAAGGGATAGGAACCTAGATGTAATGCTACCCAATGACAGATGTATAAACAGCAAGATGTGTGCAGTGTAAACACACACAATATGGAGAATGTAGATACCAGTCCTGTAATAGAGAACTGGGTCAAGGCTCACATCAGCACCCTAACACTACCAGGTCACACCTCATACTGTGCTGTACAGCCACAAAACATGGAACAAGCTACAAAAGAAGGGTGACTAGCAAGAAATGGCAAGGATAACCACACCCCCATGTTGGTACCACAACAAGAAGCAGCATGGATTAGCCATGATCAAATACCAATGGCTAAAACCACCTCCCAGTATATAGCCTGCTACAGACTACTGTCCTAATACCAGGAACTGCACCTGGCCTATGTCGGAATACATGAATATATCAAGCCCCCCAAACCACATTATATTGCTTGACTGAAAATACCCAGACATACACTGGGAGCATTATACTAGCACCAACACAGCAGGAGAACATTACCCAGATTCCATAAACCAAAATGCCCAGGAACAATGTACCACTCCCACAAGAGGGGTAAGCATACTGGATGTGATATTCAACAACATGTGTACTGGATGGCAAGATGAGAAGTGTACCCCTCACTGGTAAGACCAGACCATAGAGTAATCACACCGGATATACACATCCTGACCCCAGTCCCTGGCCAGAATACCATAGTGAAAAACATGTGTAAAGCATAGGTTGCAGCCCTCAAAACCAATGTTGAATCCACAAAAGGCCCTGTGCAAGTGCAGAATATGGGACACACCACAGAACATGTTATACAGGCATTCCATGAACACAGCCAGGAATGCTTGGAGTATGCAATCACAAATAACAACAACACACAATGCCATACACGCAGGCATCTGGCATGCTGGACTCCAGCCATTACCAAACCATGCAAGAGAATGGGGAAGCTACCACATGATAGAGCAAACATAAAAAGGGAAGTAATCACTGACCAGTAGTATGGCAATAACATATGTCCAAACATACAATCCACTAAGTCCAGCCACAACAAGTATAATCTGTGAATCCAGAGGCAATGTGACACCAGTCCCAAGTACACAGACAACCACAACACCCCCCAATAAATACAAATATATGTGATCCATGTATCCAAACCAGAGGTTGAGCTCCACCAACTCAGTACTGTCAAAACTAGTCAGGAGGAGAAGGTAACCACATACACCACAAACCCAGTCCCACATAGACCTACCACAACTGTAAACCAAACACATAAACACAGACAAATATTCCCGGAGGCCTTCATTACAAACACACCACACCAACAGAAGCCTCCAAAGCAGATCACAAGCAACCACAACCTTCAAACATAGCACATGCAACGAATAGTACGCAAAGCTGCTGTGCCAAACAGTCACAGGCCAGAAGGAGAAACAACATGCCTGATACAGTTGTAATAGGTGTCTGTATAGACAGACACACTGCTGTCCCACTCACCAGACTGAACAAGGGAAAGGGTAGAGTAAGCTGCCTGTAGGCTGCCACAAAATGCCACATAACACAAGTACGCAGGTCACCCCAAAGCAAGCAGAAATATGATGCACTCAATGTCCATGCTGGTGTGAATTACCTGAGATGTACCTCCCTGGTCAACATCAAAAGAGACATGGATGGTCCCTCTGAGTATGTACCCCAGGCCGGTATGACACTGGCTGTGTGCAGCATCCAACCCTCACCAAGAATGATGCCACAGTACAAACACAGAATGCTCATGTTTAACAGCTGGCACAGTTACAGCTGTCAGTCCAAGAGGGTCTAATGTATGTCTGCTTGAGATGTCAAGCATGACAAGCCATGCTGCTGTTCCAGGGATGGCTTGAAGCTGTTATCCGTGTTCGTCTGGATACTGGATAAGGCCTTTGCCGCCTCCATAGAGCCTTATGTAGGCAAGGCAAAAAGACTACCTACCACCCTAGAAAACATAAGTGGTAGGAAAAATAAGGGTAATGCTGACCAAAGCCAGATGTGTAAACTGCAATATGCATGCCCCTGAGGCACTTCCCATTATGGAGAACATTGATGTCTGTGCAGTGACAGAAGCCTGCTGCAAGCCTAGTGATAGCACACCAGCACTACTGGGTTATACCACATATCATGTGTTATGGTCCCAACACCTGCACCAAAACATCAAAGGAGGGGGAGTATCCATATGCAGCACAGACACCCATATTGCCAGCTAACTGACAATGCACAAAGAAGTGGAGACCACCCATGTGCACATAACTGTAATCAAAACTGCTGTACAGTCTGTAGCATGTGACAGACCACACTCTCACACACAAGAACTCCACCCAGACATCCGAAGACACTGGACAGTATGAATGTCCCACCAAATACTAGACAAGGTACACACAAATTACCACATAGGTGTCAAACCATTATGTATGCAAAGAGTAATCAGGGACCTAGGGACACAGGTCGACATTAATCTGTCATGTGACACCCGCAATGCCAATGTGGCTATGAAGATTGTCGATACTGGACACTGTATAATGAAAGGATTCACATCAACATCAACAGAGGTCACTGTGCCGCTGTACTGTTCCCTTATCAGACCCATAATCTAGTACAATGACTCATATGGGATGTACCGTACGTGACACCTTCAGCGGTTCGGAAGACCTCATAGTTACCCCACCAACAGGATAAAGGGTGTGAAATATATGTCATATGCTGCCTGGCTGTAGACACCCCAGCTGATTACAGTCACACACTGCCTACACAGAGGCATTATATGTCTGTTGTACAAGGCCATGTCCAACACAGGAGTAATGGACATGCTACACCACAGGAAATCAAAGCCTTTGGAGCTGTGAGAGTCACAGATGTCAGCCTCAACACATAATGAAATAAGATGTGCTGGAGAGACAGATACATAACCCAGAGGCTCCCCACACCCAGAAACAGGATCCCAATCCATGGTAGGCTGAGCCCCTCACTGACACCCCTCAACAGGAATATTGCCAAGTGGATGGATGACCGTACATGTATACTGGGGGTCCTCACTGTGTCACGACCAGACAGAGGCACAGTGAAGAACTTCATAAATGGCCATAATTGAACATAGCAAGGGGTGGCAAAAGACACACACACGCTGGCTAGGCTTACTAATGGCCTAGGGTGTATAGCCTAGTATGAACCCATGAACCTATGAAGATACAAAACGAACAGGACACTAAGGATAATCACAAGGCTTACCCAACTGATGGTAGGAACCATGTTGGGCATCCACAGATATGCTCCGAATCACACAGATATTACAAACAACATACCAAACACATACACATATTGCTAACATACAACCTGTCAGGTGTAGTGCAAACCCCCCCCCCCTGAGTGCAAATTACCTATCCCAGCAGACTGATGGTCCCCTGACATTGCAGATTCTGAGGTTACAGCCATCATCTGCAAAGCAGAACACACAGCAGCAAAGGTATGTGATGGTGTCCTGTGCTGAGGCCAACATGGACTCCAAGAATAATGGAATGCCAAATCACACTACTGCCCAATGTCAGCCTTACCACAGGATATGTACCCAAAGAGCAGTGTACAACAACAGTGGTCCATCACAACAAAGGTGTTGCCTGAATGGATACTCCAAACTACCACCCCAGGATCCTGACAAGCTTGTTCTGCACAGCTATGGAAAGGATCAGTATGTACCGCAGACAGAAGGCTATTGTGGACCTACTGATACTGGACCCTACACAGTGTGGCTGTTGTAACTGCAAAACCTGCCCCTATACATGTCTGACCAATTTGAAGCAGTCATTAAGGTCATTGATGAGGGCAATGTGGTCCACACAGCGTAGCTGGACCGTGCACATGCTTCTAGACAATACCGTACGAGTTCAGTATGGATATGTTCAGCAGCTTAAATATATACCCCTATGTCAGTAGAGGGGTAGCAAATCAGACCAAGGACAGAACTGACATGGTCAGACATGCCGCATCCATGTCAGACTACAAAGCGAATATGAGTGGCATCCCACAAGGCCTGGTCTTGGCCCCCCCACCCCCGTTCTGTATATATGTCCCATAGGTATAGGCCAACATGGAAGGACTGTGACTGAACATGTATGCAGAGGAGTACAAACAGCCCACCATATCTGACCCCCAGCTGACACAAGCAACCCACAAAAGGGCCACCTACAAACAGACAACTGTAGCCATAGCCATGTCAGCAAGCTAATTGCAGAACTGTGTATAGACAACCACCGTGGATATACAGTAAGTGCCCACAAATTACCACACAGGTGTTAACCCATGAGGTACCTAACATGTAATGTGAGACCTGGGTACAAAAGGTGATAAATATCCTGCACTGGACAAACATGTGGCTGTAGTGTTTGCAGAAACATGTACCATATACCCACCCAAACATGAAGGTTGGCAGATGTAGATAAGGGGAACTCACTGTGGCTCTGCAGCCATCCTCCATCAGCATCACAACTGACTACAATAGCCCCTGTGGGATATACCGCAGCAGACACCTCCATCAACTGTAAAGTCCACAACAGTACCCCACCAGGGGTAGCAAAGAGCATGAACAGATGCCATGTGTTGCCTGAGTAAGCAAACTGCAGCCCCACACACTGCCATCCTTCCCAGCTACAGGAAAGCTGTGCCTGATGTATGAAGCCATGTCCAACCTGGAATGAATGAACATGTTGCACCTTGTACAATCTGAATGGCAGTGAGCTATGCACATGAGAGACCTGAACCCCAGCACTGACATTCATAGGACAAGCTGTACAGAATGATCCATAACACAGAAGGCACCCCCACTCTTCAGTAAACCCCTGGTACAGGTCAGCCAGAGAGCCACATCCTGATGAGTGTATGGGAGATGGTAGGCTAACCCTGGGTATCACTGTTATGTCAGAGGTAGACGGAAGCACAGTATACTAACCATGACATATGTCATGGCAAACTCCAGTTACAATGTGTGTCGAAGGACAGACACACCCTGTGACTAGCATCAGAAATGGCCTAGGGAACATCGCTAGTGTTTGCCAATGTCCACCCATGTTGTGGAATACACTAGCAATGTTGGACAAGCCTGGTGTAGGTAGTCCATATCTGAACATATTGCAACATGGTCATATGTGCACAACTGGCCCCTACACAGTCTGTTGTGCTCACTATGAAGATGTCAAGCAGTCATAGGACTAAAGCCCAGGATACTGTCCACCACAGTGAAAGTACTGAACCAGTACACTATACGGTACTACAGTGTTAGGTCATTATGAATGTATGTTGAGAACTGTCTGCAAAGTATCCCATGCAATCCCTGCAGGCACAGTATAATCCCTGTCGTGGCAGACATGAAGCAGTTGGCCAGTTAGTACACAACATGACACCCAACACACAACCATAAACTTGAGATATTGTTGAAGTTCACACACACCCAAATATGTGGTGGACTTCAGAGTGCAACATATGGAAAGCTCACACTGAGCATGCTCGCACACTTTGATAAATGAGGCATATGTCAGACAACATGCCATGGAAAGGCTGAACTGAGCATGCTCACACACTTAGGCCATATCTCCATTTAGCAGTTGGCCACACATATCTGGTATTTGTACGTGTCAGTCCAGGAACCAACCACAACACAGCAATCAGCCCAGTGCACACAGTAAATGACCACAGAGACATAAGCGATATAGTGGATTGCTGTCATATGCAAACATCTTCCACAGATACACAAGTTGGTCATAGGAACAGGGAATGCTATGGCAATAAAGACCTGCAAACAGTAGAATAGCACAACAAATATTGTGCATCCGACAAGTGAACATATGGGTGTAGAGGTCAATACTAGGCTTGTTGCCCTAAGGAATGACAGCTCAGCCAGAGTGTGCTTGGCATCTGCATCCCCAGGATAGTAGGCTACTGTGCCACTGTAAAGTAGGTCACAGAAGGCAACATGTGAGGCTAGTGAGCTCTGCTTCTGTCAAGCAGGGGCACCGTGGAGGTCCCAGGGATTGAATGTGCTAAGCCACAGCCATGTTGTCGGTGTGTGCTATGAGAAGGTTGCTGAGGATCTCTGACAGTAGGTGTCCGTCAATAACAGACTGAGGGGAGCCCTATCTGCATTCTCTGGATGATTCCACTGTCAACACTGTGTTGTAATGAGTATGTGTGAATGAAGTGCCATGCCGGAACTGTTCACAGATGTCCACCCTCTGTGGGCTACAGCTCTGCAATGTATTAGGTCACTCTGTCTGCTGTACGGCGCATATATAGCTGGTGTACAGCTGACAGGTGTCTTGTTGTGGAGCAGTCATGGGTATATGTGGGATAGCATGACCAATGCAAACCGTACACATGCTCATAGAATGCAATTGTCAAGGATTATGCTGAGTGGCCAGTATAGTCCTCCAGCATGGGTCCTCTGAAGTCGTCCACCCCAGTCTACACAAGTGTAGAGTCTGCTTGTGCTAAATACAGTTTGTGTGCAGTGACAACCTTGCCTGGGGGTGGAGATGGGATATGGATGTCCAGGGAAAGGTGGGTATGGTCAGATATCAACAATGGTGGTCCACCTCTGGTGTGGAACTGTGAGTACCCACTTTGCAGATGGACAGGTGCAATATGTATTCCCCCATGTGGCTGTGGTGTGTGGTTCTGCCATAGCACATGGACCCACAAATTGTAGTGGCTGTAGGGTAAAGTGGTAGAGGCCTGAGTAGTTCTCACACACAATATGCCTGTACCTGATGTTAACAACTGGAATGGTGTATGTGAACACCTGCATATCCTGGCACTGTTCCCAGGGAAGCTAAGTGTGTGTCCTGGATGTGGGTGTGGTGTTCTGGACTGGTTGTGTTGTGTGTTACAGGTCCTGTGGTCCCAAAGCATGGTATAGAACATAACCTGCCAGTGCGATGTGCATATCTGGCCCTGACGTAGGTGGCTGCAAATGCATATATATGCTATCCCCCACCTGACAGGTAGTACTACATCTACATACCTCTGTAGAAATAAAGATGTCAGCACCCTTTAAATACTACAGGTGCAGAACAGATGCCCAGTAATTTGGATAGTGCTCTCTGCTAATGCGTCTCCCTCAAATCTCATAATATAGTTAGCTAGGGGTTTGAATCCTGCAAATGCTCAGTATGTGTGGGTGAGTGGGGTTTGTGTGTGTGAGAGGGGAATGTCCCTTTTGGCAACTGGGAAAACACACTACAGGATGCACATTCCCCTTTCTAAACACTGATGATGTCAGCACCCTATAAGTACAGCAGGAGAAGGGAAACCCCCCAGTAATATGAATAGGGTACTCCGCTAATGCGTCCGTCTTGAGTGTCATAACATAATTAGATAGGGGTTTGAATCCTGTCCATGCTCAGTGTGTGTGAAGGGGGTTAGTGTGTGTTTAAGACTGTTTGAAAGAAGTATCCCTTTTGCCAACTAGGAGAATACACTACAGGATGCACATTCCCCTTTCTAAACACTGATGATGTCAGCACCCTATAAGTACAGCAGGAGAAGGGAAGCTTCTCAGTAATGCGAATAGCGAGCTCTGCTAATGCATCCGTCTCGAGTGTCATAACATAGTTAGATAGGGGTTTGAATCCTGTCCATGCTCAGTGTGTGTGGATGGGGGTTAGTGTGTGTTCAAGACTGTTTGAAAGGAGTATCCCTTTTGCCAACTAGGAGAATACACTACAGGATGCACATTCCCCTTTCTAAACACTGATGATGTCAGCACCCTATAAGTACAGCAGGAGAAGGGAAGCCTCCCAGTAATGCGAATAGCATTCTCTGCTAATGCATCCGTCTCAAGTGTCGTAACATAATTAGGTAGTGGTTTGAATCCTGTACGTGGCAAGAGTGTGTGTTTGGATGAGGGGGGTTACTGTGTGTGCAATTTTGTGTGAGGGAAATGTCCCTTTTGGCAACTGGGTGAACACACTACAGGATGCACACTCCCCTTTCTAAACACTGATGATGTCAGCACCCTATAAGTACAGCAGGAGAAGGAAAGCCTCCCAATAAAGTGAATAGCACACGCTGCTAATGCGTTTCTCCCAAGTGTCGTAATGTAGTTAGGTAGGAGTTTGAAACCTATGAATGGCGTGTGTGTGTGTTTGGATGGGGGGAGTTTGTGTGTGTGCATTTCCGTATGAAAAACATGTTAGTTTTGGCAATCAGGAGATCACACTACCTGATGCACATTACCCTTTCAAAATACTGGGGTTGTCAGCACCCTATAAGTAAAGCCAGAGAAAAGGAACTATCTAGTAATCTGAATAGTGCGCTTTGCTAATGCGTCTCTCTCACGTGTCATGACTTAATTAGGTAGGGGAATGAATCCTGCAAATGGCACGTGTGTGTGAGGGTAGTAGGGTTTGTGTAAAAGCAAGTGTGAGAGAACAGATCCTTTTGGCAAATAATACAATACACCAGATGCTGCATATTCCCCCAGTAAACACAGGGGATGTCACCACACTATCAGTACAGCCAAACAGGGCTAGTTGGCTGGTAATGCCAATAGTGCGCTCTGCTACTGTGTCTATTACCATTGTCAGAGTACAGATAGGTATGTTTTGGTAACCCACAACTGCAATGTGTGGTTGTGTCACACAGTATGACCTTGTGTGGGTCCTTGTACATAACAATGCATGCCATTGCCTAAACCAGCAATGGCATTGCACACATGATGTATGTGTGACACATACACATAAATACCTGTGACCTGCAGTAGTTACCATGTCTGACACATGCCTCGAGTGGATAAATGGTATTTGCAATGTATACCAATATGACTGTGTCTTACTGTGCAGGGTCCGCACGTGGCATGTCTCTATACAGTGTGGGTGTATATGGTGAAATACCTACAGCAGGGGATACACATCTGGTCTGGGCCATATAGTGTACATGTAGTCGATGTACAGCTGCTACATGTTCCCACCTGTTGTGGTAGTGGTAACATGTCATTCCACTGCAATTCAGTGACCACATGCTGTGAACCCTTCAACTAGTGTGTTGTAGCTACAGTAATGCTCACGCACAATGTTTGGCTGGATGCAATCCAGCCATATAAACACAGTTCTTGAGACTGTCATATTGCTAGTGTTGTTATTGAGGATAGGTGGTCTTCCTGTGTATGGGAGGGTTGTGTGTGCCAGGCTATGAACCAGATGGCAGTCCGACACACTGTTAGCTGCACATGATTAGGCCCTGATGCTTTGTGCTGTGCCAACAACCTGGAGGTGTGTGTATCTGTGGTACCTTGGGATACCACCCCCCTGTCCATGTGTGTAACATGTGTAGGGGATGACAGGCATGGTATGGGGCATAACCTGTCAGTGATGGGTAACACCTGTGAGCCATGAATCAGGAATCTGGTACTGCAAAGACATTGCAGTTCACCGTGCTGAGGACAGTGTCTGGTGCATGCATCTTCCGGTGTACACTGCTGTTGTTGTGTAGCAGCACTGTTAGTGTCCTAACCTGTGTGATACCCACGGAGGTGGCTATGTAAACCATGTCTGGCAGCATAAGGCAGTATGTGTGTACCAAGGAGCTTTGCCATTATACATCGGGCCATGGGTATCACGTGCAAGATGACCCTTGCACATCATTGTGGCTTCCCTAGCATGTAAGCACACGTTGACAGCCAGCGGATACCCTATGAATGACAGTGGAGACTGAGTGTAATGTAGACATACAACACCCTTCCCACATATAGTGGTAGCATACCTGGTGAGGGTATGCTGGCAACCAAGATCAGGCTCATACTGGCCTGTGCCACATGCTGAGAGATCCATTCTATGTTCCCTATCATGTAGTCCAGGGAGGTATGTCTCAGGTCAGCCATACTGGCATGGTCAATGAGTGAGTCATATGTGTCCATGCCTCTGACTGACCTGTATGCATGTGTTCTGTGGTGGACCATAGTGCCCCTGAGGCATATCACTGTGACCTTCACCAGATGCAGCCTGTTGAGCGGGACCCCAGTGCAGCACCCAAGACAGGTACCTGACACGTCTGTAGCAGGTGTGTTGTGTAGCCCTACAGGCTGTGAGTGTGTGGCACAGGGGATGTGTGTGCCATGTGTGGCATGTGCTCTGTTCTGATGGAACATATGCCTGTGTGCCAGCTGTGGAGGTATGTGATGCTCAGGCAGGATGCTATTCTGAGTCCCCACGTATGCCCCAGTGTGTTCAGCATGCTGTCAGTGTGTGTCAATGTCTGACTTGTATTGTAGTCACTGTAATATATTTTATTTATTTATTTATTTATCCTGCATTTGTTGACCGGGATAGTCCGACTGGATGCATGTCCATTTCCAGGGGAGGCCCGGGGAGAAAAGCTATAAGGGTAAGCAGATACAGCATTACATAATACCAGCATTACATATTGCAAACAGATTCTTTACAGAGATTACATAAGTAAGCAAGTTAAACATGTTCCACAGGTTAATGTTAGTCCTGAGCACAAGTCAGGATTAAATTAAATTACACAGTAAACTGGTTCACAAATTTTACACATTCGAGTTAGCCAGGCTTGATACATTGACATAGCCAGTTAAGTGACAAATGTTGTTTGGGTCTAGGGTTAAATTGACCTAAGGTGGAAAGTAGGGTAATATCAGCTGGAAGTGAGTTCCAGGATCGACTTACAGAGTTTGCAAAGAGAGAATCACCGGCTGTGTTATTAAATTTGCTAGTCTGAATTAGTAGTTTGTTAGAGGATCGAAGCAGTCTAGGATTGTTATAGGGGGTGATAATATTTGAAGTGTAGGAGTATTGTCCGGATTATAGAGGATTGTATAGGCCATAATCAGTTGGTTATACTGTATTAGGCTGGGTATTGCAAGCCAACCAAGCTGATTTAGATTGATGCAATGATGTGTCCTAAAAGGCAGCCCAGTGGCAAACCTGGCAATGTGGTTGTAGCAAATTGAGTGTTAGTTAAGGACAGTCTTGTTCATATTCGAGAGTAGAGGGGATGCATACAGAAGGGTTGAAACAAGGTGTGAGCGAGCTATGGCACCTTTAGCTGGAGGGGCTAGGAAGGCTTTTATTCTGTAAAGTGACCCTAGTTTTCTATTGATGGCTTTGATGATTTGGTTAACATGTAGGTCACATTTGAGATTATTGTCTATGATGACACCTAATAGTTTAATAGATGTGTCAGGGGAGATTATTGAGCCATCAGTTGTTGTTATGGTAAAGGTGAAAGCGGTAGACCTACGTGTTGGTGAAATAACAGCAGTTTAGTTTATTTGGGATTTAGGATCAGACGATGTTCAGAAAGCCAGTTTTCTATTGTATTAAAGGTGGTCTTTGTAGCTGACCATAACTCTACTGGAGATGTGGCTGAGCAGATCAGAGTAGAGTCATCAGCATATTGGATACAGCTGACTTTTGAGATGACAGTATAAAGGTCGTTAATGAAGATGGAGAACAGAAGGGCCCTAGTATAGAGCCTTGTGGTACTCTGAGGGTGTTAGGTAGAAGGTTAGAGAGTTTGTTCTGCCAGATGCCAGCCTGCTGTCGACCATGCAGGTAGGATTGAAACCATTGGAAGGCTCCAGTATCTAGACAGAATGTTTGCAGGGTGTGGATTACAAGTTATTGATCAACCATATCGTATGCCTTGGAAAGATCCAAAAAGAGGGCTGAGGATATATAATTAGTGTTGCAAGTATGGTTTATGGTGTTAGTAAAGGCTAGGAGGCCTGAAGTAGTGCTGTGATGAGGACGGAAGCCATGCTGAGTGTCTGCCATAAGGCAATTTTGGATTAGGTGGTGCATGAATTGTCTATGACTAAAGTTTCCATAATCTTTGCAAGTGGAGAGAGTATAGCTATTGGCCTATAATTGGAGAATTCAGTAGAGCTGCCTCCTTTGTGAAGTGGGATTACATATGATATTTTCCAGATGGTGGGAAATTTAGATGCTACCATGGTTCGTTTGATTACCTTTGAGACGGGGTAAGCAATAGCATCATCTGATTTTGATAGGTACTCAGCAGGGAGTTGATCAGCAGAAAGTGTAGTGGGTTTCACTGTTTCAATCAATGTACGGAGAAGTGAAGTGGTGACTGGTTGGCAGCTGAGTGCAAATAGGTTTCTAGGGGTGCTACTTTCAGGACCAGGGGAGCTAGGAGGTAGATGGCTAGCTAGGGCCTGAAATGTCTCAGTAAAGAATTGGTCAAAACTATCAGAAACATCTTCAGGGGTATTATCAATAGTAGCAGCAGGGATTGGGGTTGAAGTTTGTCCAGGATGTAGTATATATGACATGCCACCTTACAGGGTATGGCATTACTGGGTCAGAGAGCCCAGTCCCCAGATTGGCTGTGTGGTGGCATCCCACACGTGTTGTACGTTCCTGGCCAAGGGTGATGGCTGACTGCATACATGTGGCAGCTGTGACATTGACACATGACTCACATAAACCACAACTGGACCATAGAGGTGATTCACAGGTTACCTTTGCACATGCTACCCTAGTAGTCTGATTGCCATGGTGAGTACCAACACATAGGGCCAATGGGGAACAACCTACTGAAGGTGTGAATGTGTGGGTGTACCGCTACTGTTTCATAGCACTGGCATATATGACTGCACATGTGGGTAAATGCCAGGTAAGACATGTGCAATGTGTCACAGGCAACGTACATGCGTACAGGACAGACAGTGACGTTCTGTCATGTGTAAAGTTGACATATGTATCGTACGCTATGCAGATGTCACTAGGAGTCTACAGAAGAACTGTAACTCTGCATTGCAGGTGTAAGCAGTGTTCCAGGGAACCCCTAGCGAACATGCATGCAAACAAAGCTACAGTAAAAAGGGCTGGAAGTAGTGCATTGTACAACAAAGAAGGGGTAACAGTAACAGTAAGTAACAATGCAAATATGTAGGCACTATCAACATGTACCCAGGAATACACAGCGCAGATGCCCATGGTAGAACTGATATTATGTCATAGTTATTTGTGATTTGGATTACATTGGTACTGCACACATATCTGCATGCACGAACATCCACATTGCATAGTCATTGTGGGCAACTTGACACCATTACTGTACATGTCCACCATTGCATATCACTACTTGCATTAGCTTTCCCCCTGTGCTACCCATGTATGTGGCTATCTGTTGACAACCTTACCACCGGCCTGCAATTATGTGCAGCTGTTATACTTTGGTATGTACTATGGGTGCAGATAACAATTCAGGACATTCAAACAGTTACTGTAGCAGGCATGCTGGGATAAACACACAACCATAGCAGCACACTGTACTGTTACCAACACGATACTACTAATACAATTCTATGTAGTCACCCTGTGCATCAGTAACGTGTTTACCTGTTCCCACAATGATGTTGGAGATTGCAGGAGGTGGCACAGTGTCATCATATGCACAGGGTGTGGATTAGGTATGCCTGAGTCAGCCACTGATACCACCAATTGACATGTGTGTGTATGTGTGTTGGTGAGGGGCAGCAGTACAGGGTGGGGCAGTGTTGGTGCAGTGTGTGCATGTATGTGGTCACCCTAAATGTTAACATTTCGCATGTGTGTATGCACACACACAGTTCCACCTCATGCCTGCCATATACAGGGGTTTGTGGACAGCCACAGACTGCACCTGGCAGGTCATACATATCAGTGTCTCTGGGCTTGGACACAGTACCTGTGCCTGGCAGGGGTGCTATGGACCATATCCAGTACTAAGCCAGACTGGGTACTGTCATCAGAAGTGGGAGTGTGTTGACTGGACACAGGTCCCTGTTGTGACTGTCCAGAGCCATGTGCACGTGGTCTCCTGGGGCATTCCGATGACAGCACAGACCCAGCATTGCTGGGGCTGCTGCTGGCACTATGGGGGCATGCGTGAGCCTGTTGTCATCTGTGCCGACAGCCAGCTGCTGCTGTTGCCGGCATATGGCCACGTCGATGCCGCAAACACCCACCATTGCCCTGGCTCATGGACATCTTGTTGTGGAACTGCTGTAATATGTCCCCACAACGTCTGTCTATGACATCAGTGAAATTACGGATAGCATCCGCAATGTCACGCATACTGTCTGTCATGGTTGTACGACATGCTTTCAGCTCCCTCAGACCCTGTCTGGTGTACCTTTCCATACGTGACTGTGCCTGCATGATAGTCTGAAACATAGCTGAGGTTGACATATCTCTTTGGGCATGTTGGCCAGAGGCAGTATGCCCATGGATGCTCCCACAAGAACCCATGGGCAACCGTCTGTGTGGTACCAATGGAGGACCCTGCCCATGGCTGCTGAGTGGGGATGCATGTGCCACAGGTACCACATTACCCTGGTCTATGCCCACTGTATCCTGTCCATCACCTAGGGACAATGGTGACAAAGGATGTACTGGCAGGATGACTGTGCCCAATGATGGGGTTGACAGCTGTGTACTGTCAATTGGCTGACCAATGGCGGACCTTGACACACCTTCCTGTACCATACACAAATATCATCATTACCAGTACCCGTGGCACAAGATTCAGGTTCCCTGCTGCAGGTCACCAGAGCAGCACCAGAACCTGCGGGAAGAAGACAGGAAACACAGTTTACAGTCTCCATACATTGTTACCAGTGATGCACTTCTACACACATGCACACATGCACACATGGACACATGCACACATGCACACATGGACACAGGCACACATGCACACATGGACACAGGCACACATGCAGACATGCACACGTGGACACATGCACACAGGCACACATGCACACATGCACACAGGCACACATGCACACATGCACACATGCAGACATGCACACGTGGACACATGCACATGTGGGCACATGCACACATGCACACATGCACACGTGGACACATGCACACATGCACACATGCACGCGTGGACACAGGCACACCTGCACACATGCACACATGCAAACATGGGCACAGGCACACCTGCACACATGCACACATGTACACCCCGCAGTATACACACAGAGCACTACTGAGTTACACTACTGTTACTAGCATTATCAGGACTATTATAGGTTATGTTAAACACACTCACCAGCATGGATGGCTTGCCTTGCTGTAACCCCAGAAGGACCTGCAGAAATGATGAGATTTTTGTCAGTGGGCACAACTGTGCCTTTGATATTGCATATGATGCAGTGTACAGAACAGTCAAGTGTGCATATGGCATATTACCTGCATACTCCATGTTGTGCTGCTGTGTGGAACCAGCCTCCATCATAATGCAGGTGTACTGCTGTTGCTGTTCCAGGGCTGGATCCACAACACTTAGGAGTAGCCCCTCCAGTCTGGTGAGGGGGGGATGTGTGGCCACCCCACCTCCTGTGGCAACCTGTTGCCTGTGGATATCTGATGCACGCTAATGGACACTTCGGATTAAATCACTGCAGTAATGTCGTACCTGCTCATATGTCCTGTTAAGCGTGCCAATATCATTTACCCTACAGACAAGGTCTTGCCACAGTGCAGCCCTCTCCTGCTGATTCTGACTGGTGCGGGAAAACAGGATGTCATACTCCTGCACCAGGCTCTGGTGGATCTCCTTGTCTTCCGCTACAGAGTAGGCGGGATTACGCTGACGCGCCATCTCCCTGGAAGAGAACACAAACAGGATATCAGCAGACTATGTCAGCAATATATGGCACACATACTATACATGATACTCATGTGTAGTGATATACTACTACTCCCATATGTTGCATGTGTGTGTGTCATGGTGGATACACAGGCACATGGCCAGATATCAGTTCTCAGCCAACACCTGTGCAACAATACCTGCCACATTCCACACAACATAGTAGCATGCCCCATCGGTCAGCACACACTGACAGGTCCAATGCACACCTCACT
The DNA here is from genome assembly GCF_019279795.1 of Protopterus annectens. Taxonomy (NCBI): domain Eukaryota; kingdom Metazoa; phylum Chordata; order Ceratodontiformes; family Protopteridae; genus Protopterus; species Protopterus annectens. The sequence goes on from NC_056739.1 coordinate 180,214,239, forward strand.
CTGGGGGTTCATCCCAAGGTACTGTATGTGGGATGCCGTCCACTACTGTGATGTGGACAGAAGTTACTCGGCCTGGATATACATATCCCACCACCACCACCAGCACAGTAGACTACTTTGATATGTATGTGATTAGACAGTTATTTACTTGCTGGGACTGAGATGGTATCCATGCAGCACACTGGGCCAGTGGAAGCCACAAGCCACACTGCTGACCCCTTTGCAAATGCTTACCATGGACATGCCACAGATTGCAAGGAACTTGCACACACATTTCTAACCCAGACCCTATGCACAAAGGTTAGGCATCCTGTCCGGTGGACCTCAGACAGAGGCAGATTGTATAACAATAGCAGGAGGCTACTGCAGGACAGAGCACATTCAAATTAAGGGTAGGCATCTGTGGTCAGCACTGGTACTATGCTACGGTCCGTCATAACAACGGCCACGGCCTACTCTGGGAGGGACATGGCCACAAACACTATGGATGACCACAAGGCCTTCTTCACTTATGTTACACATATGGACCACATGCCTCAGATATGCTCTGTGTTAATACACACCTACTTAACATTCACCAAACACACGGATATTGGCAACAGTCTTGCAGACATGTTCGGTGCACGTATCCCCCCTCCTTCTCCCCCACCAGTTGAAATATTTATCACAGCTGTATGTAACCTCCCTATCATCTCACATGTCCAGGTGAGGGCTGCCCTCAGCAGAGCAGAACACACAGCATCACTGTGACCTCATGGTATCCCTGGATGTGTGCTACCTGCAATCCGAGAGGACATACAACCACATATAACACTGATAGTTTATCTTGGCCGTACTACAGGATATGTACCTGGACAGTGGCATACAGCGACAGTGGTCCCACACCACTAAGGAGGCACCTTGACTGACCCTGGGAACTACCACATCATATGCATAACTGGCCTGGTCTGCTAAGCTATGGCATTATGCAGTATGGGATGCACATGCAGTGATATCGGGTACCTGCAGACACTTGTTCCTAGCCAGTGTGCCTTTATGATGGGCTGATCCTGCCTTTTGAACCTGGCTGACCTTTCAAAGCAGTCACTACAGCCATTGCTAGGGGCAATGCACAGACAACTGCTGCCAGGATCATGGCCTAAGACTGATTGACATGTAATGTATGGTCATCCCCTTTTGATGGAACTACGTACACACAAAATATCACATGGACATACCTATAGATACAGACCTATGACACATTTGGAGGGTTCACATTATGCACAGTATTAACCTGCTAATTTGCATTACCTGTGTTTGTCGCAGCTGGTTGCATTACCACTGCTTCTGCTTGCTGCTGCTACTGTCACTGCTGACAGCTTCGGGTGACAGAGTCACAGTGTATAATTTTTTTTTTGTTCTCTCTCTCTCTCTCACTTTTCTCTCTCCCTCTGTCTGCTTCCAGACAGTGCAGTGAATGTATTGCATGTGTGGAGTGTTAGTACTGGATGCTTTTGTAGGTATCTGCATAGGTCCATGTGATGGCATCTGCACCAATTGTAAGCCAGCATTTGCTATTTGCATACAGCCAGGTGTGTACTGATTACAGTTCTCACTGTGATTTCAGGTCAGTGCTATAAAAGGGTATGTGGGATAGGCGTTGCCCTTTCAGATTGTAAGGGCGGGGACCATGCTGGTATGCTGTGGACAGTGTTCTGTGAGTGTAAAGGTTAGTATCTCTCTCATGATTCAGGCTGTGTTGTATATTCACATTTCTCCATTCCTCTCTCATGTTCCCTGTAGCAAGTGTGTATGCACAATGACTCCTACAACTATATATAGATATATATTTATATATATATATGTACATATACATACATTTATATATGTACTTTAACTGACATTATTATCTACAAGCTACCAACTAGCATGGCTGTTTGTGTTCACACAGTACTATTGTGGAAATCTAGTAGTTTTAACAGTAATTCTACATGACATGCTTTGGGTACTACACATCCTATATTCCCTTTACATGCATCCCTACTATTACATGTTATATTTATTTTAGCACAATGTTCGTGTATAAGATTCATGGCCTAATGGTAAGTCATACAGACTACTGTTTCCAATGTCCTGGGTTTGGGACTGACAGTGGGATTTTATTTTGCTCTTGAACTGAGTACAGGACCTGTCAATCAAAGTGACTAAGGCACTTTTAAGCAGTTGTAACTGGGTTAGCGCTGGTTTGTGCAGAGCTCACGCATGCGCACTGGCGGTTAGCTCCGCGCACACACCCGCTTACAACTGCTTAACAGTGCTTACTCTGGCGCACACCCGCGCTATTTTCTTTGAAAGAAATGAGAATGGGGAGACAGGAAAGAGGTGAAAAAGGGGTCACAAAGAGGGTAAGACAGTAGGAAAACAAGCTTGGGATTTGCAGGAGGGATGTAAGTAAGGCCCATAGCTGCCCATTTCTTCATCAGCAACAGCTGTGCATATGTATGTAATTTGCTGTGACATTTGAAACCTTCCACCCCTGAGAGAGGTGTCAGGACAACAATAATACTTGTTGTACAGCCAATTGTAATTGATAGTTTCCATGTCCAGCAGATGTGTGCGGAATGGGCAGCTATGTATGGGGCGTAATTATTTTGTTGGTACAGAGTGCCCTTTTTTTTTTTTTAGGTGAGAGTGGTATGTCAGGTCAAGGAAGTCAGTACAGCTGGGGAGGTAGGTTGGGTAGGTAAACAGACAAGACAAACAAGACGCATACAGGGGTGGTGTATGACACGTGCGTGGGGGGTTACACAATTGACGGGGACGGAGGTTTGGATATCCAGAGCCCATGAGCCCACAGATGGCAACAGTGGAACTGATATCCCCACCCATAGGCAGTTGCCACTGTTCCTTCACTGCCCAGGACAGGGCTGTGCTGGGGGCTGTGTAGGCCGGGCAACAGGCATGCCCGTAGTTGTGCCACCCGTGCCTCAAGCTGGCGAGGGGCTCGAGAACAGAGTCCCGAATCTCCCCACGCACCACAGTCCGGACGCCACGGAGGGTGAGTGGTGGTTCTCCTCCGGCCACACATGCAGAGGGGCGAGCCCCATCCTGCAGCGCTTCCACCCGCAGGTGGCACAGGGCCACCGGAGGAGGGTCCGGACTCGGCACTAGTGCCAGGTGCACTCGCCAGCTGAGGTGGGAGAGGTGGGTCCGCTGGAACCCGCCTTCCCTGTCGTCCTATGTTTTGCATTATGTCATGACAGTTTGGGTTAGTGACATATAATACCATTCACAATTAGTTGTAACAGCATGCATTAGTATTCCCATTAACCAAACACCCAGATATTCACACCATTGAACAGCATGCATAACACATGCATAATTTGAACAGCAATACACAGTCCAACAACATGCAGGGTTAATTGATGGCAACAGGCCATCAAGTTTGGATGTATGAACAGGGCAGATGCATCAACGGACATGTAAATATATATGACCCAACAGGACAAACGTCCAGGGGTGTTAATTGTGATTGCACATACCATTTTCACGTGGAATGGGTTATATGTGGTTATAGGGTGGGGTGAAGAAAATAATATTAACACCTTGAAATACCAATACATATGCTGTACATTTCTAATAGCTACTGATATATACACACTACTGTTCTAACTACAGTTTCCTATATGATAACTATTTCAACTTGGTGATAGGACTGTTACTGCAACATCAATATACATTTTATTGTTCTTCATACACATTCATATCTAGCTTTGTTCGGCTACATCATCCTGCTACATTTGCTTTATATAGCTGTAGACAAGTGTGGATGTTTGGTATATCAGACAATCGTCCTATCTGCATATTGCAGACTGAGAGTAACATATCCAGATTTTGGGATACACATTCCAGATGCAGAAACACTTTGAACAGATTTCGCTGTTTGGTTTTGATTCTCACATGCATTTCATTCTGTCTTGACTGCAGTATACTTTATTCAGGGGTTATTACTACTGTATTGCTGGATTCATGACACTTTCTCACACTCTCTCACTTGCTTTCATTTTACTATTCAGGATGGTACTTACTTCTAGGCTTTATTGACATGTTTTACCTGTAGTTATTACAATCCTTTCCAGCAGTCTCACTTCTGTCATGTTTCAGTATTTCAACAGGGATATATTTCACACATGTGATTTCATCATCTTCTGCAGCTATACTTTTCAGCCTGATGCAGGTTGTGTACTATTTTCTTACAGGTGGGGCATTTTTATTTCAGAATTTATGTCAGACAGTTTCATTTTTCGGTTTAACTTACAGGCTGAAACACACTTTTGTAATCAAGCAATACTTGCAGACACTTTCGCACTGTTACTTGCACATTTTATTCCTTAGTGACTACACTGCACTCTTTTGCTGACTGTCATACTTTTATATTTCTTTACAGTTACTGGTAGTGGATTACTGACCTGCCTGGTGGCGCAACCGCAGCAGCCTATCACCATAGGCTCTGCGGTTCGCAGAACGGACACCTGCAGCTGTAATATAAATGAAGTAATATTGGAATACACATCTCCATAATATCAGCTAGTTTAATTTCTTACATACATAATTAACTGTAACTTACTCAGTAGTGGGGCGTTGGGTGTTTGCCGGGCCTCCTGGATCCAAAGGTTCAGTTGGTCCTGCTTGCGTCTCTTCAGGTCCGCATGGTGGTGATGGACCTGCTCACCAGTCCTTGGAATCCCTGTGGCACTGGTGAGATCATGAGCCAACCGGTCCCACGCTTCAGCCCTGTATGCTCCCCAGAGGACCTGGCCCTGCATGAGTTGGGCCTCATGATTGTGGACTAGGAGCCAGACCATGTACCTGGACTCCTCAATGCCCCACCTCTGTGCTCGAAAGCAACTACCCTCTCCTACTCCTGTCATTCTGCCTGCAGTTCAGTTCTACAATCGTTTATGCTGTGTATTCCCACCTATGGGGCTTATGTAGTCCGTTTTCCCCCCACATATCTGTGATTGGCCATTTTGGAATTGTATCAACTTTAGTAAACCTGCATTGTCATGCTCCAGTTTGTATTCATTCCTATATATTAGCTATTATTGCATTTCTAGGTACTGCTGTCATGGCTTAGTGGTTTGGTACCTTGACTGTGGTGTATAGTATCCTGGGTTCGAACCTGGCCACTGCTTTTTATTTTTCATGACTGTCTAGACATGCTGAGGGGTGTGTCTGTGTAAAGGCAGTTTTGATACGGCTTGCTCAGCGTTGCCCGTCGGTTAGCTTGTTTGCGTGGTGCGCAGCTCCGTGCAAACGGGGTATGCTGGTTTAAGCCTCATTTGGCTATCAGCACGAATATTATGCTCAGCTCAGTTAGGGGCACATAGATTTAGCATGTTAAACCACTGCTCAGCTACGGGCACTCATTTTGCACCAGTTAAACCACTGCTCATCTACGGGCAGATGCAATCACCCTGTTAAACTGTAGCTCAGCTATGGGCACATCTGGCATTTTTTATTCTTTTGTTACCTCACATTTCTTCAATATAAATGGGCTATTTCATTACATTTTACATAATTTGTGGTTTTATGTGTACATATTTGCAGGGACTTGTTTCGTGCTTATGTTGCTAAAAATAAATATTGGTGTTGTGGGGGCTCGAACCATGAATGCCTGCTCTTCAGCCATCATCTCTACCACTACGCTATTGCTTCTTGGCTTATTTTGCATATTTAGTTCTTATATGCTTTCCCACTGACTGCTAACTGTAGCTGCGCTTACGGCACGCCCAAACGAGCGCACTCACGGTTAAACATTTTTACAATTTAAAAAAAATATATAACATGTTTATTTATATGTTTTCTGTTCATAGTCTGTGGGGGCATGTGTTGTGTTCTGTTTATTTACATTTCCGTGGACTCTGTCGTGAGTATTTACTTTGGGCACTTTTCCTCTTCTGGGGGCATGTCCGCTTACAGGGCTCAGCCTACGGACACGCCCCCTACTGTCTTACACGGACCGTGTTAGCTTTAGGTGTGATTCAGCATGCTCTCATGAATATGCAAAGCATGCTGACATCACTCCGTTTAACTGCAGCCTCCGTGTATGAGTTATAACTCTTACACGGAGGCTTCGTGAATCCTGCCCTATGTCTTTACTATATAAAAACAGTTCATGGGATGATTATCATCCAACTTAAGTTTTACTGTGATAGGTAATTCAGTCTTAGGTTAGTCTGTCATTTAAAGAACAGCTCTTGTAAAAACTGCAGGGATTACAAATATTACAGCAAATAACCACGTAACATGTCTGGGATTGATATTTCAGGAGATAAAACATATCACTTCAAAAATGTCTGATGCACATATGGGAATTTAATGTCAAAGATTTCTAAAGAGTATCTTAGACCAATATATAACAAAACTCCCCATACTAAACTAAAAATTGGGCTTAATATTTATTCAAACAACATGCTTATAAATCAGATAATACAAATGGTGTGCTATTATAATATCCAGAAATAAATGAAAGTATTTTTGCCCAGAAAAATGGAAGAATGGCCATGTAATACTTACTAACAGACAAGTAATAGTGCACTCAGAAGCGGAACTTCAAACTCTAAAACAGGATTCTTTTCATCAGTTTCTGTTTCTGAAATTATCACTACAATACAACCTAGTATAAACTGACAGCACTGTCCTTGAGACAACCAGATAAGAAATTATAGAAATTATAAAGAGAAACAGGACATCTGAAGGCTGCTAATTGTGCCATTGATTTGCATATGTCTATATGAAATTTAAAAGTCTCACAATTTTGGTAATTTAATGTAGTGTATGAACTCAGGTAGTTAGAGCAGTTTATAACAAAATTACTCAAGTTAGATTTTCAATGGCACTCAGCAATATGTCCAAGGTAATGGCCATGGTAAACTCAATGCTTCAAGAGAGGCCACCTAGGAGTTTGCCTCCGTAAAAGTTTCTATTATAAACATGCACACCAGCCCAGTTATCAAAATACATCTTAAACAAGACAGGAATATGTTGTAGCATAAAAAGTACACAGAGCTGGTATTCTTATCTTGATAAGAAGCAACAAGTAATTTGACCAATGAATTCCTTTTCCTAGTGTTGGCACAGAGAAGAGTAAATGTAACACCAAACACTGATCTCATTTGCATTTTCAAATGTCTCAGTAATAAAAATAAGTAATCACCTCTCATCAGTCTACATGCAAGTGAATGTAAATTTCATGTCCGAAATCTATCCTTATAATGCAAACCATGAGGAATAGCAAAGCTTCCTTGTACCTATTTTCTGGATTATTTCAAACCTACACATTTTGGATTTGGTTTAATCACACATGCTACCTCATCCCACACCATCCTGTACACTAAAATGAATGAGGGACTGCCCACAGGAAGCCTATTTTCTGATTTAAGTAGAGTATTTGGAACAGTCATCTGTGCACCGTTACTCAACAAACTCAGCACATATAATTTTTGCGGCTCCAGTCTTTTCACAGTTTAAAAGGTATATAGAAAATAGAAATCATCAAGTAATGCCAGACACAGCTCCTTATATATAACTTACAGCATCAATGCTGGTGCTCCACAAGGATCTGTGCTAGATCCTCTCATATTGTCCCCGTTTATAAATAATCTTACACATGACACCCCCTCCTTAGATATTAGTATGTATGCCAATAATATTTTAGGATTAGAATCTCATAAAGCCCTAGAAATCCTCCAAACCACCTGCAGATTATTATCCCCCTTAGCTGCAACTTTATATCCAACAATGTACTAGTAATTTGTCCAAATGAATAATCCTTTACGATGTCTCCCAAACCTGTCAAATGGCAAAAACGCACCCCTCTATGATAATGAAGGACAGTGATGGCAACGTCATACTTATTGTTACAGAAAACACCTTGGCATGCTGCTAGACCGCTGCTTCTCCCTCACTAAACATACAGTTATACTAGTTTACAGAACACTCATGCAGGTAAAACTTTCATACACAATTTCATATCTTCAGTCCCCAGCTGCATGGAAAGTATTAGTTTAAAATATGCTCATCCTGAAGCTGGAATATGGCGTCCCCCTTTTAGTCCTACAGTCTAGCTATAACTCTAATGAACTCCATATTGCACTAAATAAATATGCATATTTGCTTTGCTGGCACCTACTTAAACCCACCACTGTGCCCTACTCAAAGGAGTACGCATTCAGAAGAGGGCAGTATATTTAATCAACTCATTCCGATTTAAGATTGCAGTGCTTTACTGATGATCCCATTAATAACTAAACTTCCTGTTAGACCTCAATCAGATACCTTCAGGCAACAGCAAGAAGATACTCTCTCCCTTATCAGACCAAAATTCAAATCAAACAGTGGTGAAAAAGCACTCACTCATCATCTAGGGGCTACTTCTTGGAATCATCTACCCAAAAAAGTCAGAACAGGAACCTACTACATTTAGGGCTAAACTGAGCAAACACCGATTTAAGGATAATGAATGTGTATGCTTCAGAGAAAACAGTAAATGGGAAGCAAACTGTACCTGCTCAACAATGTTTTAATGTTGTAAATACTTACTGAAAATAAATTGCCGATAAGAAAGATGACTTCATATTATATACTGTTTAAACACTGGATGCCTCATTCATGCAATTCATTGTTACCTTTTTAAACTTGGACTGTCTTCTTGTAATCTGTAGTTCTATACTGCTCTTATGATCCGGGGTCATGGCCGAAAAGGGTCTGTGGACTTCCTAGTAAGTAAGATATGGAAGAGCTCAAGGTCATTGCCTTATGAGTTTTGAAGTATTTTGGCTTCTTATGAATATGGATATACCACAACAGCATAGCATTGTTGGTGGTGGGACTGAACAAGTGGTAGGTATTGAAACCTAGCACTGAGCAGATACTGTCACTACACTAAAACTATGTCTCAGTAAAGATAAAGATAAGTATATTTCTCATTCAAGCTCAGGCATTGAGCAGCACTAGTTTTATATAGTCATGCTTTTATTTGCCTATGTTTATAGTTTAAGAAGACTAGCCTTGCATAAATAAGGAACTATAGGGGTGAAAAAGGTTTTGGCCAATATATAAAAGACAGGAGGATAAAGAACACCTTCATATTTTCCTTTGTTGTTTCATTATGTTGGAAGATTTAGCAGACTGGCACTGCCTAAAAAAGGCACTATGGGGTACACAAACCTTAGAGGGCAGAGATGCAGGCTATCCCCGGTGAAGCATCGTGGACTGTTAATCATATCCTCCCAGGCTGATGAATATTTACCCCCTTTGAATGACACCAAAAACTAAACCAATTATTGAAGTCAATTATTGATTGCTCATATCGCAGCATCATCCTTAGAAAGGGTAAAATGCTACTTAGTGCTAGGCTAATTCCTGCCTTAGACACACCATCTGAGAGCTCCATCATGTCTCTCTTCATTTAGTCCAAGGAGGTACGTACACCTCACATCATTGACAAGAACATGATATATGACAGAGTCATACTGGCACCCGTTCATAGACTTGACTGCATGCATGATCTGATTAATCCAGGCATCAGACAAGCAACTAACCATCACTCTTTCCTTGCTCAAACTGGTAAGCAGCACATCTGTATGTCTTACAATGGAGTCACCTATAACAAGAATCTATAGCGTGACTTTGGTACTCCTTGTGCTATGTGAGAAAGTAGGCTTAATTTGCAGAGTGTGCTTTGTGTTGTGTTTTGTTTTGGAGGTCTTTGAAGTTTAGACAAATTAAGCTTTAGAATGTCAGCATATGATGGATTATGTGTATTGTGATGGCTTGTAAAGATGCGATGTGTGGTGTACTGCTGTCAGTTTTGATGTCTGGGTTTACTGTGTATAAGATTATTGTGTCCAAGGATATTATATATGTACACCTCTCACATACTGTGTAATGCTGTTTGAGTAATAGTTGATACTCAGACAACATGAGACAATTCTTAGGCTGTCTCAAGAAACCTATCTTAATCAGGCTAGCTAGAGAAGTTGTGGGGAAGTGCTGGTACATGATAATGACAGGAATGACTCTGGGGGCAGGGGTAACTATAACTGCTTGGAGTTTGGTTTTAGAATAATGTTTGGGTGGACGTGCTACTGAGCATTTAACATTCAGTGCAAAACAACTAACTTGGAAACCTTTTTTTGCCACCAACAAGAACCAGTAAACTAATTATAGTAATAACTAATCACTACTTTGATACTAAAACCAATACAAACATTATCAGTACATTCGATATTAAGCAATTTGATCAAAGGAGAGTGGGAGGGAATTATGTTGTCAAAATATTATAAGGACAGCAATAGCAGATACAATGGGTTTAAGAACACAACTTCAACAGGTAGGGTAAAAGGGAAAAACAATCGGATCATTAGCTCTGAGCTGAGTGACCTGGAACTGCATTAATTCAAAGACAAGTCCTGCACTAGCCTCTCATATACACAGTACATAATAATAAAACTAAGGTTTAATACCAGCAGTTAGACCACTTAAAGAGAGACTTTGGAGTGATTAATTATCATTTTTCTGCATTTTCTTGCTGCCTTTAGATAATTCCGCCTAAAACGTCGATTTTTCTAGAGTTTCTGTGATTTAAAAAGCTTGTTTCAGCTACATATTGTACTTATTTTACTGCCTGCACTTTAACAAAGTCATTTTTGTGTTTAAATTACCTGTTTAACTGCTGTAGGCTACACATTCAAGTGTAATAGCCATTTCTGTGCATTTAATGTGTTTTTTTGATTGTATCTGCTTTATTTTCTGAAAAAAACAAAAAAACAAAAAAAAAAAACTTGTTTTCCTGCCTTTCTAAGCTAGTATAGTCCAGTTTTCAGGTTAGTGCTGAATTCAGGCCTGTGTTACAAGTTTCTGTGTTTGCCCATACCTTACTTGGATAGAAGGAAGTTTCTCTGTTCACTGTGAGAGACGGAGCTTTGAATAACCTATATGTCCCTGGAGGAGTGGTTTCAGCCCAGAAATTAGTAGTTTATTGGCTATTTTGGGCTAATTGCTATCTCTTTCATTTCCCTGCTATAAAACCCGCATTTGGGCGGTTTTGTGCACTGGGCAGCGCCGGTTAGCTTGGGTATAAGTATTCCCAGCTCTACAAAATCTACTCTTCAATTTTTCCCTTGGAACTAGACAAACTTTCAACTTAAGCACTCAAACCATTCACTTCTCATCCTGGCACTTGCTCAAAACTCATAGCAAGCACTAATAAACCTTAGCACTAGACCCCCCATACTGTAGAAAAGGACAAGGCTCTCTATTCGACCTTACCAGCCAATCAGTAAAACATTTCACTGTACCTATCCAGGCATGTCTAAAGGGCAGTTTCAGCTGTACTCTCCGGTCTAACTGGTGAATCCTGGCATTTTGAGGCAATGTTACAATTGCCTCATGTACATAGACAATCCTCTCCTCCTTCCACCAAACACTAATACATGCGAGAGATGCAATTATACTCTTTCAACCCAAGACTGGACCAGGCAGTGAAGAGAAGAAGGGAATTACTTACATCACACCACCAGTCTCACATAGACCTATGAAACCAGCACCGGCAAAATACACACATAAATACACGAAAACATACTCGGAGGCTCTAAATAAAAATCTGCAAAAGCACACGTCCAAGCAAACTCCACCCCCCAACACAAACCATGAAACACATACTTCACAAAATCAGTGTGCCATGCAATCACAGCCCTTAAGGCAAAATAACATACCCAACACACTAGTAATAGGTGACTCCAAAGTCAGGCACACTGACGTCCCACTCACTAGGCTGAATAAGGAGAAGGTTACTGTTAGCTGCCTGTCGGGTGCCAGGATCCGCCCCATAACACAAGCACTCAGGTTACTCCAGAACAAGTACAAATATGACTCTGTTATTGTCCATGTTGGTGTGAATGACCTGAGCCATACCTCCCTGGACTACATGAAAAGAGACATGAAGAAGCTTTCTGATCATGTAGCCCAAACCGGTATGACCCTGACCCTCAGTAGCATCCTGCGCTCACCAAGAATGATACCACTGTATAGATAAAAAAATATTAATTTCAACAATTGGCTAAGCTTCTGGTGTCATTCAAAGGGGATCCAGTGTCTGTCAACCTGGGATGACATGCTCGACAAGCCACGCTGCTTCGCTAGAGAAGGCTTGCACCTATCACCCTTAGGCTTTCGAATACTGGCCAAGGCTCTTGCCATCCCCATAGTGCCTTTTTTAGGCAAGGCTCAAAAGACAAACCCACCACCATAAATAGCACAAGTAACAAAAAACTGAGGGTAATGCTACTCAATGCCAGAAGTCTAAACCTCAAAATGCATGCACTTGCGACACTCTTCAGTATGGAGAAAATTGATATATGTACAGTAACAGAAACCTGGTTTAAGGCTCCAGAGAGCACCCCAGCACTACCAGGCTACAACTCATACCACACATTTTGACCACAAAACCCGGACCGAAATACAAAATGTGGGGGAGTATTCATATTCATCAAGGATACCCACACCTTCAGTTTAGTGGCACAGCTCGATGCTTCAGATATCATCCACGTGCAACTAACAATGGGCAAAACTGCTATTCAGTTAATAGCTTGCTACAGATCACCCACCATGTCCCAGGACCCCCACTCCACATTCCTGGAAACACTGGGAAACATAAAGGTCCTACCAAACACCCTGATATTGTGTGATTTCAATTACCCAAACATTAACTGGGAGATCTACTCAAGTACAAACTCCCTTGCCCAACATTTCCAAGAATTTATAAACTCAACCACCCTGGATGAACTGGTCAACACCCCCACCAGAGCTGACACCATATTGGACCTGGTCATCACCGACATGGGCAACCGGTGTTCCACACTGGAGGTCAACCCCTCGCTGGTTAGATCTGACCATAAACTAATCACTCTGGATATCCACATTCCGTCACCAACCCCGGTCAAAGAAACAACTGTGAAAAACTTTTCAAAAGCAAACTTCACGTTACTTAAGACTGAGGTGGGAAGTTTCAAAGCCCCATGCTAAAGGATAACGCTGTCCAAGCTGCAAAATCCTTTACTACTGCACTCTATGGGCACCTACAAGAATGCATGGATCATGCTATCCCAAACAAAACCAAGACTCACTCCTCCAAGAAAAGGAAACCAGTCTGGTGGACCCCTGCCATAAACAAGCTATACAACAGAAGGAGGAAACTAGTACAGAAAAGAGTAAAATCCCAAGAAGGGAAGACATCCCTGATCAGTATCAGCAAGAAACTATGTTCCCTCATAAAATCATCCAAGGCTAGCTTTGAAAGAAAAATGTCATGGACTCCAAATATAACCACAAGGCATTCTTTAGCTATGTCAAGAATCAAAGTGGCAATTCTCAGATCTGCTCGGAGTTAGTGCAGAATGGCACAAAATACACTGAACTGACCGATATAGCCAACATCCTGGCTGGCAGGTTAAGTGCAAACTTCACCCCCCTCTCACTCCCAAAAGGGCCCATAACTATACCAGAAGAATGTAGTGCCCCTGAAATCATAGACGCTCAGGTTAAAACAGCCCTCTCCAAAGCCAAAAACACAGCTTCAATGGGACCAGACGGTATCCCAGGCTGTGTCCTACACAAACTTAAAGATGAACTAACCTCTCACCTAAACACACTGTTTAAACTCCGCCTCTCCACAGCCTACATGCCCACAGAGTGGCATACAGCAACTGTTATTCTGCTCCACAAAGGTGGAGCCAGAATGGACCCCGGTAACTATCGCCGTATAAGTCTGACTAGCTTGGTCTGCAATGCTATGGAGTGCATCATTATGGATCTCATTAACAGAGAGATTGGGAACGTTCAAACACTGGACCCTACCCAGTTTGGCTTTGTTAAGGGCAGATCATGCCTCCTAAACCTGGTGGACTTCTTTGAGACAGTTACCAAGGCTATAGACGAGGGAAAGGTGGTCCGCACAGCCTACCTCAACCTCGCAAAGGCCTTCAACACCATTCCCCACTAAGGTATTATAGACAAGCTTACCAGCCTGAACATAAAACCCTATGTCACGAGATGGATTGCCAACTGGCTCATAGACAGAACCCACATGGTAAGAGTTGCGGGAGCTAGGTCTGACTCTTAACCGGTTACAAGTGGCTTTCCCTATGGCACAGTCCTAGGACCCCTCCTGTTCGGCATATACTTCTCAGAGGTACAGGCAAGCACAGGAGGACTATGGCTAACAAAGTTTGTAGACAACTGCAAGCTAAAGGCTATAATTTACTCTCAGGCTGACACAGACATCCTCCAAAACGGTCTCACCGAGACAGATACCTGTTGTCAAAACCATGGCCTCAAGCTAAATGCCAAAAAGTGCATAGTCATCCCCTTTGGAAAAAACAAAGTACACACAAACTACCACATAGGTGGTAGCCCCCTAAATACGGAATATGTAATAAGGGATCTGGGGACCCAAGTAGATAGTAACCTCTCCTTTGATAATCACATTGCCAAAGTGGTTAGAAAATCTTTCTATGTGGCCCACCTAATCACAAAAGGGTTTGCATACAGATTGAAAGAGGTCATTGGGCCCCTCTACACATCACTCATCAGACCCATCAAAGAGTACAATGCCACATTTGTGATGTACCTTACAAGACACCTGCAACAACTGGAAAGACCACAGAAGTACCTCACCAAGAGGATCACTGGCCTCAAGCAGATGCCCTATGCAGCTTGACTGAAGAAACTCCAGCTGTACTTGTTTGCATACCGCCTACTCAGAGGTGATCTCTGCCTGACATACAAGGCCATGTCCAACCCAGAATTAATGGACATGCTCCACCTAAAGAAAACCATATCCCCACGAGCCACACGCTCCAGGGATCTAAACCTCAACACAACAATAAATAGGCCATGCTGGAGGGATAGATTCCTGTCCCAGAGACTTCCCATGCTCTGGAACAAGATTCCAGTCTACATTAGGCAGAGCTCCTCACTAACCCTCTTCAAGAGAAACCTTGACAAGTGGATGGGAAACAGAAAGTTTACCCCAGGGATCACTTCAATGGCTCTGCTGGACAGAGGCACAGGGAACTAATCTGAGGGGGCAGCGAAAGCCAACACAGTCCAGCTAGGCTTATAAATGCATTTAGGCAGATAGCCTATTACTTACCTATGAACCTTTGAACGTATAAACAGCAAAATGCAGTCCAACTGTGTACTGGAAGTACTAATATAAGCTTAAAAACCTTAGCTAAAGCAGATACGGACTGTTAAAATTAATTTAAAAATCAGATCACGAAATGAAAACATCTTTCTTTCCTGCTGTAGCTTTTCAATATGCTGCTGTCATTTTCTGATACTGCGTAATGTATAATTCATCTGTTATTTTACATTGTGTCTTATACTGTACCAGAAAACGTTTTCTCACCAAGCCACAGACTTCCTTGTTGAACAAATGAAGATAGATGGACAGACAGACAGGTAGACAGACAATTACAAATAGGCAAAGCACCAAATTGTTCAGTTAACTGGAAGTGGATTTTCTAAATTTATATTCATCCAGCTAAACAGCAGAGAGATTACAGTGAAGTTCATGTACATAACTACATAAACATATCTTTCCTCTACACAACCTACTCTCTGAAACAAATTATGCAGCATTTCATACAAAGGGGCAAAGCAGAAAATCCACACCTTGAATAGCACTGTTCTAAATTTGAGGTCACCAATGTCACTGAATAACTAAAATTATGACTCTTCATTTCAGTTTCCCACCTTCCGCACTTTCAAACAGTACTACCAGCAGCACAGTCACTTTGTTGGGCATAGACATGGCTTTTTATATGCGTATGTATGTACCAACTAGCTATGCTATCGATAACGAAGACCTTAAGTAAGAAAAGATGCACTGTAAAACAGCTCTGTCTCTGTTTACTTATTAAGGGTATGCTATGAATGTGTGCGTAGGGAAAATACACATGAGGTAATGAGATTAGCGTATGTGTGTCACAGCCATCTCCACTTGTGAAAGCAGCAAAAATAAAGAGAAAAAAAAACAAAAAAGGAGAAATAGCACTGAGGTGGAGGAAGTGAACAGAATCATTTTATAACCAAGATGGCTGAGTACACTGCTGCATGACTAAAATACTGAGTAAAATACTAAATAAAAGGGGGCTAAAATGTGGTTATGCAGAACAGATAAGCCTGGTGTGAGACAATGCACAAGGACACTGCTTCCTATGTCGAGCTGGGGTGAGACTGGGCACTGTGTATGGGACTTCCCTAACTAATTTGGTTTGGTTTTTGACCACTGTTATGCTGAGCTGTCCTACATTGTACATGCTATCCAAGGCATCTACCAGGAGTAGTCTACAAGCAGCCTTCAGGCCCATACCATATTTGGGACAAGACTGTTGATCACCAAAAGGCCTGGTCTTGTTTCTCAGGGACCAGTTCAGGATTAATTCTACTGTTTTACTTCTGGTGACAGAGGGAGCAAAGGGCCATTGATCCTTAGCAGAGTGTGACTGGTATCAGGCCAGTAGTAGCAGATGTAGTGGTAGACAACAGGTGAATAACCAACCTTTCTTATTCTGGCAAACCTTATTCTGTATTGTGATTAAGTAAAGCTAGATTAGCTACCATCTAACCTAACATCAGTGTATCACCTTAAATATTTAATTCGTAAATATTCAGTGTCTTCTACAGAAGTCTCATTGCAACTCCTGAGTACTATGACTGTCTGTTGTCCACCATGCCCTTGAAACAATACTCAGCAGTCAGCTCTGCTCCCCTCTGTGGCCTGTTTGATTGCATTATATCTTCTAAGGCAGTGTAGCAACTTACCAACTCTTCACTGCTTCTACTGAATGATAGTACAACTTGTGAGCAATGTATTTATTTAAGAAACATGATGGAGGCAAATATCCTGCATCAGCCCACTATTGGTAAGCATCACACATTCACACCACCACATCAGACACAACACAATACAACATTAAGACTATAACTTGTGCTGATACTGTAAAATAAATTGCCAAAGCTTCAAAAAACACACTTTAAAAGCTCTGAGTATTCAAAACACCAGGCAACACCTATTTTTTTCTTCACTCCCATTTACTGCACTTCTGTATAAGAGTCTCTAGGAAAGCAGGCCTAAGTCAGTAAGGCACACTAAATCTGCCACCACAGAAGGGCATGTCTTAGTCATAGTTGACTCTGTAGTTAGGCATACTAATTCCACACTCACCAGACTGGGCAGGAACAAGGTGACTGTAAGCTGCTTGACCAGTCCAGGATCTGTGAGGTCACAAGAGCCCAAAGGTCTCTTATAGCAGACAAGCATGATTAAGACAATGGTGGCCAGGATGACACTGAATGACCTGTGGCACTCCCACTAGAGGGACATGATAGAACTTGCTATGCATGTGTTAGAGGTAGGAAAGGAACTAATTTTGAATATCATCTTGTAAAACAAAATCATGCAGATAAAATTGCCAGTATATTTGACCAAAACCAACTTAGAAAAGCAATTCACTGGGTCCACACAATAAGCTCCATACCTCCACAGGAATAACAGGACCAAAGTTCTTATCAACATACTTTATTCCAAACACAAAGAAAATAAAAGTTTTAAGTTGTCAGTTTATGGACCTGTATGGATCACTTTAACTATAGAATTTTTAATTTGTAAATTGTCTAATCAATTAACTAGAATGTAAATGACACCTATTACATAAGAGGTGCTTATGGGAAGAATAACAGTTCTGAAGAAGTCTTTGTTTTGATGAGGGAGATGAAAGTGCTTACCTTTCTTTGTGTTTGGAATAGTGTGTTCATAAGAATTTTGGTCCTGTTATTCTTGTGGAAGTATGGATCTTATGGTGTGGACCCAGTGAATTGCTTTTCTAAGTTGGTTTTGAATATTATCTTGTCTTCCCCAAGAATGATGCATTTTTTTAAACAAGAAACATCTTTATTAAATTATCACTTTTGATATAGGCAATCATATTTTTATGTAAGTGAAAACAAACCATATTGACATATTTTCAGTTGCAAACGTTATACATCACTTATAATCTAGCCAGTGTTAATCAAATATTACAAAGCTCATTCAATTCTTGCCTTCCCTTAAACCTCATTCCTTCTCCAAAACATTATTCTGCATGTATTGTTCCCACAATTCCCATTTTTGTCTATGTAATTTACTTCTACCCTTTTGTAAAGATCCCACTTCCAGTTGCTTTGTCTCTCTTACTGTGTTCACTACCTCTAGTATAGTTGTTTTAAACTTTGATTACTGTTTTCTAGCCTTTTTTTAGGCAGACATCAGAATTAAACACAGCAAGACCTTACTATGTCTAAACAATTCCTATTCTGTATCATAGCAGAAAAAAACATTTCATTAGTTACAACAATTTGATCACCCAGTATTTCAGTTAGAACAGTCTACGGGGGACTTTTAAAGTCTGCCAACTCATTACACGCCCAAAAATATGTTCCTAGTTACCTCCTTCTTGCCCATCACACTTCCTGCATTTGCACTCTTTCTGATGAAAAATTCTTTGGAATTTGCTTGATGTATATAAATACTTATATAAATACTTCTAAGCAAAGATCCTACATTTTCTAGACTTTGTTGAATATTTGGGAGCCATACATATATCCGCCATTGTTCTTTGTGAATTGCTTATCCAGTCTCTATTCCCAATCCTTTCTAACCTCCTCTGAGTGATTCCTATAGTTATAATGCAATATTTTATATGCCCTATTACAGTGGCATAGCTGGGGAGTGGGGTGGGCAGAGGGGTGGTCCACCCCGGGCGGCACTTTTTGGGACTGTCACATTTAGTTACAAAAAATTGGTGTGGGTGAGTGTGTGTGTGTAAAATGTCCCAGTTGGGTATACCTGGTAGCTAGTGTTACTTAGGCTCAAACCCTGTACCTTAGATACAAGGAGCAAGAGCCTGAATTCTCTACCCATACCACCACTTGTTTATGATTCAAGGAGTTGAGTCCATAGCTCTCAGATTTTCACAGAATGTTTATCTCATACTCTTGGTCTGTTCCTCTTAAAATTTGTATTTTTTTTGGCAAATCAGTGAGGAGTGAATTCATTAAATAATGATAGCCATTTGAGTTTCACTTTTCCTATCTTTCAGGAAACGCATGGCAACACAAAGATTTTATTCTAGCAATTTTCTAAAATTATACAAGCAATGTTTAAAATGTGTCCCTGGTTTTGGACCTTTGTCCCCCACACAGTAAATGTTGGCTTTTCCAAGATTTCCTGTATTGCAAAGTTGAGAGAGATAGTTGAGTGTCAAGTGGATTCTACAAGGAGCTGAGCTTCAGGAGAAGAGTAGTTTGGTGCTGCTTATGCCAAATCAGTTTGCATTGCTAGTAGCACAACAGGTAGAATACTTGCTTTTGATGCAGAAGGCTGTGGGCCATACTCCCACAGTATGTAGATGGATTGCTGATACTGTACTGTGTTGTTCATTTAAATGGGGTGGATGTTGCAGTCCTGAGAATGTCCTCTTTGGCAGAGATACCTAGTAACTATAAACCTGTTATCAGTTTGCCATCCATTCCCTATTGCAATTCTTCTTCTTCTTCTTTCGGCTTTTCCTGGTTAGGGGTCACCACAGTGGATCACCTGTCCGCTCATGATTGGCAGTGGATTTTGTATGGTGCAGAGTTGCCAGCCCAGTGCCCAACCTTCCACATAAGGCACACACACTCACACGCATACACACCTAGGGCCAATATAGAGTGTCCAATCCACCTATAGCATGTCTTTGGGATGTGGGAGGAAACCGGAGCACCCAGAGGAAACCCACGCAACCACAGGGAGGACATGCAGACTCCACACAGAAGGCACCCCACCCAGGGATCGAACCAGTGAACCTCTTGCTGTGAGGTGGCAATGCTAACTGCTGCACCACCCTATCCATTCCCTATTGCAATATTACTAGCTTATTTTTTAATGAAACATGGGCAATTTATTATTTAAGGGCAACAGGCACTTTATTTGTAGATGAAATAATGAAATATAAAGTTGTTTGCTAGCAGCAACCTCTTTATTAGTTACAGATCTCTTTAATATGGAATTATTTAGATGACTTTTGACTCTGCAGACATTGTGCATATTTACTGATATCAATGGATCGCAATGACAGAAGTTTGAGTAGACTTTTATGATGCAAATGTTCTGAATTGAGAAGTTTTGTCATTATTGGTTCATGCATTTTGTTTCATTGCTTACTGGAAAAATATTCAAAAGAATACATTTAAAACATGCTCTAACAAGTGTGCTGTATTATACAAGGAATATAATTTAATACAATCAGGAAGGTGAATCAAAGAACACATGTATGTTTGCATGGTCTTAAATATGTCTGCGAGGGGACTATGATTTGAAAACAGCCCAAAGGTAAACTTTATTCGCTACTGGCCAGATGCATTTTCTTTGAATGTGGGTTTCAATGAATGTGACTTTCAATGGCAGAGAAGTTTTAATGCTAAGTCTGTTTTCATTGTGAGACTGTATTGCTTTGTGTAGCAGATGTCTATTAGTGTTTTTGCTATAAAATTTAAAATAAAAGTTTTAAATAAAATCCGAATAATCATTGTAGAAGTAAACTATAAAGCAGTATAAACATTGCAATGTTTATGGTAAATGTGAGAAATAGCCAAGTAATGGGACACTGGAATGGCTGTGAGGGAGAGGGCTGTATATGGGGGGGGGGTCCCATTTGCCCATGATTTTGTGAGGGGGGAGGCAAATTCAAAAACAACCCTGGGCGGCACAAACTCTAGCTACATCACTGCCCTACTAATTATCCCTTTTTTAACAGAAGCTTCTGTTCTAGATTTTACTGAAAACTGTACCAGTGCTTGTCTTTCACTTAGAATCCCCTATTTCTTTCTATTTGGCCATACTCTGATATCGATCTTTGATAAGGAAGGCAATCTCTAGCCTGCAGTCCAAATGAATTCATGGCCTCGTCCCATTCTATCAGTTATTTGCTCCCAATACCTTTGTTCTTTTGCCAGTATTTTCCAGTAAATTACAGCCCCTCTTTCCTATTCTCTGTACCCTTAATTGGAATACTTTCTGCTACTTTATGAATATAATGTTCTGTATAGTTATTGTTGTTCTCCTTAAAGGTCTTCATCTAAAATCCCAGTCACTCCCCTTTATTGAGCCCCCCTCTCCGTTTCATCATCATCCCTTTCCACTTTGAATAATACCTTTCTGCTTGTGCTAGTTATAGGATCCTTAACTGTGTAGCTCGGAAATACTCCTTCAAATCAAGTAATCCCAAACCACCTCAGTCTATTGGAAGGATCAGCTTATCCCATTTGACCCTTTGCCCTCTTCTCCTCCCAAATAAAGTCCTTTAGCTCATTATTTAGTGCTATCCCAAACTTCTCCACTAGTTGATATTACAAACCTGTGTACCAAACAATGACACATTGATACTAAGATAAGAGAATTAGTTTTAACAAATTGCTAAGTAATTGGCATCACTTTAAGTGGATCCAGTATGTGCTGGAGTGGGATGAGATTATAGATGAGACTTCCTGTTTCTCCCTGCCTCTTGCCATTTTTAAATATCTTTTCCCTACTGGACATTCCTACATAGCAGACTCAGTCCAAAATTAGGACATCATTACTGAGGTACTACTCAATGTTAGGAGTTTAAACAGAAAAACACCAGAGATTTAGTCCCTCCTGCAACTTGAACACATTCATATTTGCAGCGTAATTGATACATTGCTTCAGTGCAATTATTATACCACAGTTTATCAGCTATCATGCCTTTATGCCATTGGGTAAATGTGTGGGAGTATCCGTATTTGTCAGAAGCATCATCACCTCATGAGAGATTACCCACAACCTTAACTTGAAGTTCCACATATATCCAAATCACCATTAACAAATCCAACTATTACTTCATTGCCACCTACAGATCCCCATTGGCATCCCCCAGAGATCAAGGGAATTACCTTAATGCCACTGTGGGTTTAAATATATCAAACCAAATACCTTTTTGTTAGGGGACTTCACTTAACCAAGCATTGACTGACACTCTTACACATCTAAAAATGGATATGCTCAGTATTTTCTAGGCCTTGTTAATAACACACTGGAACAAGTTGTATAATCACCCTCTAGATACACGGATATGCTCAACCTGATCCTTTCCAATCTAGTCCCTGCTTACCAGCTCTGGATTAGTCTGACCAGAAATCATTTACCTTCTTTATTAGGCTTAATGATACATTCCCACTGCCAAATGAAACCATCTTTGGGACTTCTTCAGTGCAAACTTATTTCAGCTTGTAAAACACCTATGCAAAATTCCCAACAACCACCCCCCCCCCCCCGCAAGTGAACTCAACTAAGAAGTCTATCACAATTGCCTCCAGGTTTAACAGCATCTAAACAGCTGCATAGAGAGGTTTGTAGCTGTCTGTCTAAACATAATGGTAAATTCAGGAATACACCTGTCTAGTGGAACTCCCGTGTTAATAAAATTATAATGGATGAATGAAAATAATGACAACAAGTCGTAAGAAATCCCAACCCCTGACCTCAAAGATAACACTGAAATATGCCAGCCAGAAACGTAAGAGCAATACTAGAGAATTAAAAGCAGAGTACAAGCTTAAGGTTATTACAGATACAAAAGGAAGCTACAAATCTTTCTTCAGCTCTGTCAGGAAATTAAGGAATAAAGTTCAACAATGCACTGAGTTTGTCTTTAATAATATCACACATTCCAATGCCAAGCAGACAGTCAATACACTACCAGACAGAATTAGTGCTAGCTTTACCCCATCCGTCTAAATGTTGCACCCGTTATTCTTTAAAATTTTGTTTACCCAGTGATCATCTTGGAACAAGACTTAGTATCCCTGTCAGACTCTTACTAAGATAGACCAGGTAGCCGAGGGCATGATAATGTTGGTGACGAATGTATTACAGAGAGGTGGAGACAGATATCCCCTGCCCACTCCAGGACTTGGTCATACTGCTGAGACAGCTTAACCCTGAAATGTGACACACTGCAGCTCCTTAAGAAAGGATGGTTTCGCTGAAATGTCTGCTGCCATCTAACTGGATTACTTGGAGCTTGTTTTGCTGGTGTTAGTTATGTATGTATGCATGTTGTCTTTTCTGTTTACAGGTATACAGGGTTATGTATGCATTCGTGTTGTCTTTTCTGTTTACAGGTATACAGGGTTATGTATGTATGAGTGTTGTCTTTTCTATTTACAGGTATACAGGGTTATATATGTATGCATGTTGTCTTTTCTGTTTACGGGTATACAGAGTTATGTATGTATGCATGTTGTGTTTTATGTTTACAGGTATACAGGGTTATGTATGTATGCATGCATGTTGTGTTTTATGTTTACAGGTACACAGGGTTATGTATGTATGATTGTTGTCTTTTCTGTTTACGGGTATACAGGGTTATGTATGTATGCATGTTGTGTTTTATGTTTACAGGTATACAGGGTTATGTATGTATGCATGTTGTGTTTTATGTTTACAGGTATACAGGGTTATGTATGTATGCATGTTGTGTTTTATGTTTACAGATATACAGGGTTATATATATATATGCATGTTGTCTTTTATGTTTACAGGTATACAGGGTTATGTATGCATGCATGTTGTGTTTTATGTTTACAGGTATATAGGGTTATGTATGTATGCATGTTGTGTTTTCTGTTTACGGGTATACAGGGTTATGTATGTATGCATGTTGTGTTTTATGTTTACAGGTATCCAGGGTTATGTATGTATGCATGTTGTGTTTTATGTTTACAGGTATACAGGGTTATGTATGTATGCATGATGTGTTTTCTGTTTACAGGTATACAGGGTTATGTATGTATGCATGTTGTGATTTATGTTTACAGGTATACAGGGTTATATATGTATTCATGTTGTCTTTTATGTTTACAGGTATACAGGGTTATGTATGCATGCATGTTGTGTTTTCTGTTTACGGGTATATAGGGTTATGTATGTATGCATGTTGTGTTTTATGTTTACAGGTATACAGGGTTATGTATGTATGCATGTTGTGTTTTATGTGTACAGGTATACAGGGTTATATATGTATGCATGTTGTGTTTTATGTTTACAGGTATACAGGATTGTTTCTGAAATATTTAGTGATTCTTTTTCCTTTTCTTTGTAGGATATCCAGGGCTTTCGTCTGAGAAACAGTTTTGTATATGCCATTAACACACAGATCATCACCACAATGTGCCAATCTTATTTTATCGTTTTGTTTTACTATGCATTGATTATAATTCATTATCATTATTATAGACAATTTTGGACTTTGTGTTTAATAACGTTTGCATAAAAATGTTTCTAAGGGACCAGAGAGCATTCTTATTGGTACCAAGTTTATACTATTTAAGTATTTACTTAAACCATTAAGTTTCAGCCCATCCAAAAGGTTTGTTCCTGATGTCTGGACAACTGCCACTTTCAATCCTCTAAATATGGTGGTATTTCTACAGACTGCGATAATTATAGGTCTAGCAGCCTTACCGTTGTTACATGCAAGGCCATGGAATGTAGTAGAGTAGAATTCACTTATGCAGGCATTGGCAACTTAACCAATTTAGATGCACTGAGTCTGCTGTTTTGAAGGGCAGCTCCTGTTTTCTGAATGTAGTAAACTTCTTTAAAAAGGTTATTGAGAATGTGGACAGTGGCCTCTCTCTGCATCCTGCTTATCTTGAACTGGCTAAGGCTTCTGACACTATCAGTCATGCTGGTATTACTGAAAAGTTAGTCAAAATGAATGCAAATCCCTGGTTATTGAACTGGATGGTAAACTGGCTATCCAACAAATGACAGGTATTGAAAGTTACTGGTACCCTCTCTAAGTGTAAAGTTGTAGTTAGTTGGGTGCTGCATGGACCTCATTTGTCTGTCACTTATTTAGCAGATATCTAGGCCTATATCCCTGAAGGGTGTTTGACCAAGTTTACTGATAATTATAAGATGGTGACTATTATCTGCTCATCCACTGACACTAAACTGAACCAAAAATGGCTGGAATATGCACAAACCTGCTGTGTTGAAAACTGTCTTAAGTTAAATGCAAAAGGTGCAGCATAGTAGTTTTCAGCTAAAAAGAAGAAAACAAATAAAACAATGTTTTCACCTCATATGTTATGTGTCTCTCTTCTTCAAACAGGTACAGTTGTAAGGGACCTGGGTAATTATACAGACAATTCTCTCTCTTTCGATCATCATGTTTTCACAATAGTCAGGAAACCCTTATATCTGGAAATACTTTCAAGATACAAAGTTTGTCATCTTGGCAGTAAGTTCTTCCATTATCAGACACATTATCAAAAACAGTGCCCCCTTTGGTATGTACAAATCAAAACCTATAACTCAGTTAGAAAAGACAAGACAATTTTTAACCAAAACGTGAAAAGCCTTAAAGCCTTCAACTATCCTGATAGATTAGCACACCTTACCTTACCCTCAGTAGCCTACTAGCTGCTCTGAAGTCACCTATGCCTCACTTTTACAACCATGAAAGGCCTAGTTCTATCTGACCTCCCTTTTCTACTCAAAACCAGTGGCTCTACAAACATTAATACTAGGGACCTAAATTTACAACAACAAATAAACAGGATTTGCTTGAAGCACAGGTTCCTAAGACAACCTATTTCTATCTTATGGAATAAGTTACAACTACAAGTCAAATAAAGAGTCCGCCTTTAAGGCTAGTCTTGTTGACTGTATGGTTAGGCATACATTTATACCAGAGTTATCATGTATGGTTATCATATGTGGCCCTGTCTGATTTGTGAGACAGACACTATTAAGTTTTCATGAAGGGTAGTAAGAGTAAAAACTTTTAAGTGTGTCTACTTAACGTTGTAAATGGTTATGCCTCTTATGGTCTGTGTCACTGCTTGCTTAGTATAGCCTCATTGTTCCTAATATGATGCACGTAGCATTTAGAGTTTTCTATCCTACAACTTTAACACAAGAGTTATCTTTAAAATGAAAGTTTGCAAGTATGTACCAGCACAAAAAAAAAAAAAAACGAGACTTGCCAAATGCACAGTTGCACAATTGAAGTGTTTTTTCACAGAGGTGCTTCCCCACTCCCATGTTACTTATACAAGCTATCTTTTCAGATTACTGCACCTCGAAGTAAGGGGAATATTCCCAAATACTATAATCAGAGTAGTGGGAATTCTACCAGCACTATAATCTGAGAGTAAGGGGATTACTTCCAGACACTAATCTCAGAGCAAGGGGAATAATTCCATGGATTTATCTCAGAGTAAGGGGAATACTTTGAGACACTGTAATCTCAGAGTAAGGATAATACTTCCAGACCCTAATCTGAGAGTAAGGGGAATACTTTCAGACTCTAATCTCAGAATAAGAGGAATAATTCTATTGATTTAACTCAGAGTAAGGAGAATTCTCCCAAACACTATACTCTCATAGTAAGTATATTTCCCTCATGGCTTGCATTTTAATTACTGATATTTTAAAGCCCACAACTGGACTCCTCAGAATATCAATATGAATCCCATATTAAGTAATAGCCTATTGTTAATACTCAAGTTGCTCTCCTCTCTTGCTTGAAATGTAAAGAGAGTATGACATGCACATGTAATCATGCGCACAAGTTATATATTTATGCAGACACCTCCTTAGCATGCCATTGTGCATACATAGCTAGTAATTAAGGATGCACTGTAGCATATCTCTTCTGGCTTGTGTTTATTAAAGTTATGTGACAATGTGCATTTAGTGGAAAAATCACACCAGACTCCCTTCACACTCTGAAACTAATGGTGAAAACACAACAAACTCCATTTTCACACCATAAAGCTAAATAAATTTTAGAAATGCTACTTGCATGCAACAAAACAACTTGTAATCAGTGAAAAACCTTATATATTACTTTTTAGGAGAGGGCAACTATGCCACCATGCAAAGGAATGTATGTTCTGTACCCTTATTCTCAATATAATCAATGCTGTGGTTCTGTGCAGCAACTTCCACAAGAAAGTGAAACCTTATAATTCACAAGGGTAGTTTTCAGGTAACTCCTTTTCTCTCATAATGCTGCAAGTGAAGGATGAAGGAAATGTAAGTAACACGACTCCACAGCCACCAGGAACAAAAAAACAAAAGTTGATGTAGAATGCGAAAATCCTTTATTCAAGTAGGTCCAAGAAGAAATAAACACAAGCGCTTTCGCTCAGGGTAATCCTGAGCTTTTTCAAGTGAGTACAAAAGCATTTGCTGAAGCCAAACCTTTTTATATAACCATGGGTAACACATTAATTGAAAACAAGTGTTGTCAATCAGTTGTTAGATTCCTTAAAGGGGCTTTGCATTAATTAAAACATGAGATAAAAACTTATATTGTTAAAAAATATATATATATTTTTTACAGCTGGATTATGCATATATAATTACAAAACATTAAAAACGCTGTTTCAAATATAATAGAATCAAAATTAAAATAGTTTAAAATACTGCTATTGGAAACGTTAGAAATCCATACGTTTTGATGAACCTGGGAGATAAAATTCTGTTAGAAGTATGAGGGAACATTTTATTTAATTTTAGTTTGTAATAGGAGTCTTGGTTCCTTTTCATAGTTCACATCAAAAAAGGCACCCTAGGACCAAGTGTCAGGTTGTCAAACCAAAGAAAAAAAGAGCGTGGGAGTTAGGGAAAAGGAAACTAGTGAATCTTGGGTCCCTGAGTCATGTGTTCTGATAAAATGCGCAATTGCCAAGTGGTAGTGAAAGAAGG
Source organism: Protopterus annectens (assembly GCF_019279795.1). Lineage (NCBI taxonomy): Eukaryota > Metazoa > Chordata > Ceratodontiformes > Protopteridae > Protopterus > Protopterus annectens. Next base: position 180,242,113 of record NC_056739.1, read on the forward strand.
GCATAGTGTTTGTAAACATGGGACAACAAAACTACTTGGTTAGGATGGAATAACTATAATCGTGCCCTTCTAAGCTTTAATACGGGTTTAATGCTGATAGTCCCGTTCAATCCAGGTGGTCTCCCTGCGTCTAGCTTTAATTGCCATACTAGCTCATGGTACTCGAGGGTGGATTCCCAGTCACCACCCCTGAGATCCGGTTCCACTTGTTCTAAAACAAAGAATTTGATGATACTACCCGGGCAAAGAAGGGAATGCTTAAAAAAAGCATTAATTTCTTTCTGTTTAGCCATGTCATATAAGTGTTCGTAGATCCATCTCCTGAATTCTCTTTCAGTCTTCCCCACGTAGAAACTCGAACACATGGTACAAATACCCAGGTATACCACCCCTTTGCTTCCACAAGAGTAGGAACCAGTTGGTTTCGTCCTAAACCTCCTGGATGGAATGTACATGGATTCGACGTTCATTAAAGCATGGCATTGACTACAAGAGCCACATTTGTAAGTGCCCTTCTTAGATTGTTTCATCTTCTTTTTCTTATCTGGTTTCCTTTCAAAAATTTCTTTGAAGTTAATGCCTCTTTTTCTAACGAAACTAGGTCTGGGGGGTAAAAGGTCCTTGAAATCTTCATAAAGGGCTAGAACCGGCCAGTAGTTTCTGACGGTTTCCTCCATTTCTTTGGAATTAGATGAATAGGTGTATATAAAACTGTTTGTAGGCTGGTTGGATACTCTGGAAGTTGATGGGATTGCCAACTCTGGTCCTTTTCCCAAAATAGGTGTGTATAAGGTTTTCCTCAATACTTTGATCTCATCAACTAAACCCATGAACATTTCTAGGGGATATCCTCTTTCCAGGAATAAGGCTCGCACGGTTTTAACTCCAAACTCAAAGTCCTCATCAGTGCTACAAATTCTACTTGCTCTTATGAGTTGTCCTTTAATGATTCCCCTTTTCTGATATAAGGGATGTGCACTATCAAAGTGTAACAATGAGTTAGAAAAGGTGGAAATGTACCCAAAGTTCTGTGCTGCGGTATTCAGTATGTGCTATACAGCCTAGAAGTGAAGGGTTCCTTCAAGAGTTTTGCATTTCATTAGCACAGGTCCCTCTGTCTCTGTTTATTGACATTCTCTCCATTATAGTCTGTTATTACAAGACAGACTGGCAAATTAATTTTAATTAATAGAGCTATTTATTTACCTTCTCGTATTTAAATTAAAGAAAGGGTAATTGTGCTCTTCTGTTTTAGAAAACAACTGACTCTGCACAGTCAGCATGTCCCATGGTTTGCTTGATTCATCTTCTTTTGGCTGTTCCCATTAGGGGTCGCCACAGTGGATCATATCTTTCCATTTCTCCCTGTCCTCTGCATCTTGCTCTGTCACACCAACCACCTGCATGTCCTCTCTCACCACATCCATAAACCTCATCTTAGGCCTTCCTCTTTTCCTGTTACCTGGTAGCGTCACCCTTAGCATGTTTTTCCCAATATATTCAACATCCATCCTCAGCACATGTCCAAACCAACATAATCTTGACTCTCTGGCTTTGTCTCCAAACATTCCAACCTGGGCTGACCCTCTAATATACTTATTCCTGATCCTGTCCACCCTCATCACACCCAGTGCAAATCTTAACATCTTTAACTCTGCCACAACCAGCTCTAACTCCTGCCTTTTTGTCAATGTCACTGCCTCCAACCCATATAACATAGCTGGTCTCACTACCCTCTTGTAGACCTTCCCTTTCACTCTTACTGGTACTCGTCTGTCACAAATCACTCCTGAAACTCTTCTCCACCCACTCCATCCTGCCTATATTCTCTTCTTCACCTCTCTTCCACACTCACCATTACTCTGAACTACTGATTCTAAGTATTTAAATTCATCCACCTTCACCACCTCTACTCCCTGCATCCTAACCATTCCTCTATCCTCCCTCTCATTTACACACATATATTCTGTCTTAGTCCTGCTGACCTTCATTCCTCTTCTCTCTAGAGCATATCTCCACCTCTCCAGGGTCTCCTCTACCTGTTCCCTACTCTCACTACAGATCACAATGTCATCTGCAAACGTCATAGTCCATGGGGACTACTGCCTGATCTCATCTGCCAACCTGTCCATCACCACTGCAAATAAGAAAGGGCTCAGAGTTGATCCTTGATGTAATCCCACCTCCACCTTAAACGCATCTGTCACTCCCACCGCAGACCTCACCGCTGTCACACTACCCTCGTACATATCCTGTACCACTCTTACATACTTCTCTGACACTCCCGACTTCCTCATATAATACCACAACTCCTCTCTAGGCACCCTGTCATATGCTTTCTCTAAGTCAACAAAAACACAATCCAACTCCTTCTGACCTTCTCTGTACTTCTCCATCAACACTCACAGAGCAAACATCGCATCTGTAATGCTCTTTCCCGGCATGAATCCATACTGCTGATCACTAATCATCACATCCCTTCTTAACCTATATTTCACTACTCTTTCCCATAACTTCATGCTGTGACTGATCAGTTTAAACCCTCTGTAGTTACTACAGCTCTGCACATCACCCTTATTTTTAAAAATCAGTACCAAAACACGTTTTCTCCATTCCTCAGGCATCCTCTCACTTTCCAAGATTTCATTAAAGAATCTGGTTAAAAACTCCACTGCCATTTCACCTAAACACCTCCATGCTTCCACAGGTATGTCATCTGGGCCAACAGCCTTTCCATTCCTCATTCTCTTCATAGCTGTCCTTACTTCCTCCTTGCTAATCCTTTGCACTTCATGATTCACTATCCCCCACATCATCCAACCTTCTCTCCCTCTCATTCTCTTCATTCATCAGCCCCTCAAAGTACTCTTTCCATCTGCTCAACACATTCTCCTCGCTTGTGAGTATGTTTCCCTCATTATCCTTTATCACCTTTACCTGCTGCACATCTTTCCTAGCTTGGTCCCTCTGTCTAGCCAATTGGAACAGGTCCTTTTCTCCCTCCTTAGTGTCCAACCTTTCATACAACTCTCCATACGCCTTATCCTTAGCCTTCGCCACCTCTCTCTTTGCCATGCACCTCATCTCCTTATACTTCTGTGTACTTTTTTCATCTCTTTGACAATTCCACTTCTTCTTTGCCAACCTCTTTCTCTGTATACTCTCCTGTACTTCCTCATTCCACCACCATGTCTCCTTGTTGTCCTTCCTCTGTCCAGATGTCATACAAAGCACCTTTCTAGCCGTCTCCCTTACAAGCTCTGCTGTAGCTATCCAGCTGTTTGGTAACTCTTCACTGCCACCCAGTGCCTGTCTTAACTCATCCCTGAACTCCACCTTGCAATTACCCTTTTTCAATTTCCACCATTTGATCCTTGGTGCTACCCTCACACTCCTCCTCCTCTTCTTGATCACCAAAGTCATCCTATAAACCACCATCCTATGCTGCCTAACTACACTTTCCCCAGTCACCACTTTACAGTCTCCAATCTCCTTCAAACTGGCCCTCTTATATAAGATATAATCCACCTGTGTGTATCTTCCTCCACTCTTGTATGTCACCCTATGCTTCTCCCTCTTGTTAAAATACATATTCACCACAGCCATGTCCATCCTTTTCGCAAAATCCACTACCATCTGACCTTCTGCATTCCTTTATTTAACACCATACTTACCCATCACTTCCTCATCCTCTCTGTTGCCTTCATCAACATGCCCTGTGAAATCTGCTCCAATCACCACTCTCTCACCCTTGGGTATAGTCATCACCACTTCATCCAACTCACTCCAAATTTTTTTTTTCTCATTCATTGCACACCTAACTTGTGGAGCATATGCACTAACAGCATTCATCATTACACCATCACTTTCCAGCTTGCTTGATTAATTAATTAAAAACCTTTCTGTTCCTGCATTATAAATTGATTAAACCAATCAAGAACTGTATTTAACTAAATCTTACTAATCTATACAGGACTGTGCTTTTCAATAAGGTTGTGTTGCATGTCACATTAAACTCTTTCCAGAGTGAAGGGAGGAACCTTGTAACTCATGATATTAAAAGCAGACATGCTGACCAGCAGTCTATAACACTTTCTTTTTGAAATTCAGTAAATATTTTGCTTGCTGAAACACCACCTTCATTTGTAACATATTTTTGTAATTATTTATGACATGCAAAACAGTTTTCTCTAACATAAATAGTTGTCTGTAGGTTCTTTGATTCTTCTGACCCCTAAATTAAGTTTGGATCTGTTTATTTTTATTACTTTCTTTTCCATACCAATAAATAAATATGTACGAATTATCCTGGCACTTCTTCCATCTGGAATAATTAATGGAACCAGCCTAAAAACATTAGGATGTGAATTTGTTACACACAGATTTACAAAACAAAAAACAATCAAAAAATGTTAATGCATTTTTTTTGCACAAACCAGAAGTTACAAAACTGACTGAAATGTCAAGACAGGCAAACGTAAGAGACCAATGACTCAGTAAGATAGGGTAAAATACGATTGATTTTTGTAAAAGATGGGGTAGACAACAACTTTTTAAAAAGTGACATGGAATGGCATTAACATGAAAGAAAGATATCTCTACATTGTTAGTATGGACAGAAAGCTATGCAAATATATACAATAATTCATTGCATTATTGTAAGTTTGAAAGTGATGGTTGTAGAAACTACAAAATTAGTTCTTGCCACATCCCATAATAAGACCATATTTCTTGCCCCATACCAGCCTCAATAGCCAAGTTCTCTATTCATTTTTTCCTACAATAAGAGTAGTACCTTTGTTTCACTGTCGGTTGTGGAATCTACAGTAGTTGTTACTGCTGAAAGCACGTAGCATCCCATAGCATAAACATGGACTGTATTTCCCGTTCCCTACTATTATCTTCTGTAGCCATGCTGTCTATTCCACAATTTTTTCTACATCAGCAGTTTCACCTGTGTTTCACTTTTGGTTATGGGAACTACAATACTTACTGCTGAAAATGCATATCATCTCCCAATGTAAAAATATATCACATTTCCCAGCCCTACCATCCTCAGTTGTTGTGCAAATATATACAATAATTCACTGCATTATGGTAAGTTTAAAAGGGCTGGTTGTGGAAACTATAGTAGTAGTCACTGCTGAAAGAATATCTCATTTTCAGGTATTCCACCCATCATAATGTAAGATCTTGAAAGTTAGGCAGAAGTTCATTGTAATCCAAGATTTTCATTTGTTTTAAGATCTCAAATGTACCATATAAACCACTTTCCAGTCTTAGCTCAATGGCTCCAGAAAACTGGGTTCTTATCCACCTAGAAATTTTCAGACCTCCACATTCTCTATCAATATGGAAGGAAACTGCTTTCCAATTTCACACCCTAGTCTTGATTCAACCTCCTGGGTCAGACAATTTGGTGTCTTCTGACTGTTCCATGTTTCCTTCAGAATGATATGTTCTAAATTCACCCATATTGGCCTAGGAAGCATCGACATTTTGCAGTCATGGAGACCCACACCAATATACATGACTTCTAGAGTAAACTTCTTTCTATGAATTCTCAGATGTGACCCATCCAATAAAAAACTGATGCTATGGATTGAAATTTATTCATCAGTTTATGAAAATGGGAAAATAACTAAGGAGAAACAGTATTTTAGGGAGAATATACATCTTGTTTAGTTGTACGTTTAGGAGAAATGTTTTATTTCTTGCAACCCAAAATATTATATGTCGAGCTGTAAAAAACATTGCAGGATGAGCCTCAGTTCCTCTAGTTATATCAAAAGCCATGGCCACACTCAAATAACAACATTCTAAGACCATTTTTTCTTTAACCTTTTCTCAGACCTCTCTGTCAACTTCATTTGACAGTGGAAAACGTTTTTCTTTAGGTTAAATCTGTAATCAAGATATACTTTACAATTCATGCAGGTATAATAGCACTTCCTGTATATTTTCTTCTGGTTTAGAAATCCACATAACACAACCATCTGCAAACCATGTAACAATCAAAGTTTACCCGGGGGGGGGGGGATCAAGATGCCTTGATAGGAAATATACTTACTTAAATATTGTAGAAAGAATTCCACTGCAACTGTAAATAGCAATGTGGATTGTAGGCCTCCCTGTCTCCTGCATCATGCTAGGCAATTGTGTGTAACATAAAACCATTGGGAGAGACACTATCACTTTGGGACTATTATATAGAGACTAACATTTGGATGTAAACTCTTTCAGGAAATTCAGAGATTCCAACAGAAGTGAAATGAATAGCTGTTTAATCAAATCATTTTTTTAATCTACTAATATGGCTCTTGTCTTAAGCTTTTTAAACACATACAACTTTTGTTCAGCCATATCTTTATCAAATCTAGACTACCTGACCTATTTTTAATGAAGTCTTGCTGTTGGATGTAATAATATGTGGTAGAGTATTAATGATTCAATTAATCAATGCTCAAACATACATTTTCAGTTCAAGCTGCAAAAAAGAGGTGTGTCTGTGGCTGCTTGGTGATACCTCATTCTTCTTTGGTTTCAAAAAGTATAATTATTTTGCTAGGCTGGTGTCAGTTTGAAAGGTTCACCTACCTTCATAGTCCATATAAATTTTTTATGAGTAAGATAGTAACTCCATTTTATTTTCTTTAAGGAACCTTTGTACTAAATCCATCCAGCCCATGTGTCTTCCCTGATGTAAAACCTTCAAGAGCAGCCAATGCCTCACCTTTGGGAATCCCTTTTGATAAGTTTTCTGAATCTCCCACTGTAACATTTATGAAATTTAAAGTCATAATCATATCTTGAAACTTACTCACCATCAGAAAGACTCCACTAAACTGTCCCTATTGTTTTGTGAGAGTATCTTAATTGATGTAAATTTGGTCAATAAAGGCCATACCAGTCTGAACTCTCGAACAGACTATCACCATTTGTCTGGCTCTGTCAGGAAGCTTTTTTACAATATTTTTTAAAACACATTATTTCTTTATTGGTAAACTTCAATAACCCATGATATACTAAATAAGACACTCCACAAAACCATCAAACAGTAGCAAATATTTTAATTATTAGCACAATATAAACTAGATTTTTAAATAACTCATGCCAATGGAAAGAAACTATGAGGAAAGACTTATCCTCTAGTAAAGTTCTAAAACTTGTTCAAGACAATCAACCACCATTCATGCAGGCCAACCCTTGTAATTCCCTTTGATGACTAGACTTTTAGTTTATAGGATGCAGGTGAAATTTGAGAACCGATTCCTATAATGATGATTTCCAATATTGAAAGAGAAGCACTTACACCATAGCTGCTACAGTTCTTATCCACGCATAAGCTGTGACACCTAAACTCAGCTATACCCAGCATCAAGAGCTTCACCTCCTGCCTACACAGAATGCTCACTCTCCAGATTGCTGAAGACAGTCACTTATCTTATCCCATATCTTTTCTGCACTGGGACAAGACCATGCAAGGTGCGGGTATCTTCTGTCTCATCCTGACAGTGTGAGCACAAGCAAAAGAATTAGCTAGATGGTGGAAAACATCTACTCAACATTCTCCCCAAATGTCGCTGTTGTAGCCAATTGGGGGTCTAGTGGTAGATACACATTGGCTTTGCAAATAAAAGCTGTGCTGGTGGGGGCTAGGACTTCTCCATTAGCCATCCCCGTGATATAGCCCATTCCCTCTCAGATGAGGGGGTTACTATCAACTTTCTACACTACACACAGAGTGAGTGAAGCAACTCTAGTGGGCATTCTAAATGTGAAATGATAGAATTCTCTCAATTTTTTCCCTTGAGTCCCTTTTCTCTTCCCTTGCACAGGACTAACTCCAGCCATAATCTAGGTGAAAGTTCTATTTCTTGTGAGGAGTAGATCTTGTCTCTTATACACAATCAAGACTGTATATATTGCCACCAATTCAATTCCCTACCATGTTGGTTGATCTAACCTCCATTAGGATTTTAAAGACAGTCAAGTTGATGTTTCATATATCTTTTATATGACAAATTTCAGCTAAAACCCACTCCTTCCCTCATACCATCCAGTCATTAATCCTAAGAGCAGGATTATTCCAAACAAGAGCAGGATTATTCCAAATAAAAGCAAAGGATTTGACCTGATTTTTTAACTTTACCTGAAGTATTATATTTTGAACTGTCCAGTGATCTAATCCTCCAGGATCCTGTACCTTGCCAGAAGAGGTTGTCCCATATGAACCTCTCTGGATTTCCCACAGCTAAATATCTACTGTCCATAATAAATGTTGCTGATCCCTACTGAAATGGACATAATTGCATTCTATGGATGCTAGCCCATGTCCAGAATAGGAAAGTAGTCCAAACTCTCCACATGCCATTGGGATAAACAATTTCTTCTGCTAATCTGGGGGGTTTTGTCTGCCAAAAAATAATCTGATACTCTTCTTTGAAGTTCATTGATTGGGCAGAAGAAGCTTGCATGTGTTGGATATCAAAGGGTGAACAGCACAAACATTTTAATCACCTGTATTTTGCTTGGAATGTGCAAAACCATGTGTTTCCATTTGACCAACATTGCCATAACAGCTGTAATGTTGGGATGGAAATTTATCTTGACTAGATCCTCCATATTTGTCAACATCCAAATCCCCACCATTAGGACCTTTGTCCTAACCTTAGGAGTAAGATTCCTAGTCTTCTCCCAGTCTCTCAGAAATGATGCAGACAGTAGGAATATTGTGTATTTGTCCTCAGTGAGAATCCCATATATTTCTCCATTTAACTTATTATCTGCAAAATGGTTCACAGCTGTAATACTGGACCCTCAAGGCACACCACACAATAATCACTAAACCAGGTGGTAAAAAATGAGTACTTTCTGCATACCTTTACTCAAAAGCAACCACAAGGATGGAAGAGACACATCACTGATGCAGCCAACACAAATACAGTGGCATTATGCGGAAACCCTGCTGTGTACCCCTAGCCAGCTCTATGGGTCTTGACAGTACCCCACTGGCATAGATCTAAGCACAGAGGTTAGAGTAAAGTATACAGCACCACTCAAGAAATTCCTCTAGTATATCATAGAGTTGCATTGTTTTCCAGAGGAAGAGCTGATCCATGCTGTCAAAGGCCTTGTTGAAAACTATTAGCAGCACCCCTGTACTCCTTTTAGGCAAATGGGAATATTTTAGGAGACAGACACGTTTGGCTCACATTCTACCCTTAGTAAATCCCAGATGATTTTTAGGTACCAGTATGGGCAGAATTTGTTTCCAACCAACTAGCTAACACCTTTGAAAATTTTGAAAGTCAGTTCCCAAGTAAGAAAATAAGTCAGTATCTGCCTGATAACTTTAGCCCAATTCATCTCAGGGGTCATCTGCCATAATCAGGTGGTTGCAGTCATGTAAGGACTGACCCAGGATTTTTTAAACATTTTATAAAAATCAGCTGAAAACCCATCCAACCTTGGTGCTTTAATTTTAGGGAGTCCATCAATGGCCTCCTCTATTTCTTTAACAGACATAGTTTAACTAAATCTTCTTTCCTGCTGTTTTCTGTTGGAAAAGTGAACATTCTCCCAAATCAAAATATCTATTACTACTACTTTGTTAGAGATGACTTTCACCAACACTTTACTGTATTCCTGGGCTAGGAGCCTATTATTGTCTTGTGGCAATTTTGCCCTTCAAATCCCACAATGCATGATGAGCAATTCCTTCTCAATTTCTTTACACCTGTGTAACAAACCTTTGTGAGAAGAGAGAGCCTTTGCCAGTGAAATATCTTTATTGTTTCCCACCTATCTTGGATTTATAGACAAAACATTTTTGTGAAGCAATATCTTTCATTCAGAATTTTGCTTCTCTCTGATTTCTCATTAATAATCTGTAAGTGCAAAATGTTTCCATCCTTATTGCCTTAAATATGTCTTTGTTCTTGCCAGCAGCACCATGTTAGAACAAGCAAACCACACAACATTACTGGTTGTCATCATAGATAACCACTTGAAATGTGTCCACCATATATCACACATGGTTAAAAAAATCATCAAAAACTAGGTACACTATACAGATTAAAAACCTATCGTATTGACATTTGCCAGAAGATATATAGCTTTCACTTTCTTATTGGTGTCTTTCCTCCATGCTGCCCTGATTTTCACTAACCTTCAAGATTCACAGCAATCCAAACCTGAGCAATGTTACAATAAAAAATCCAAATCTGATACAAATTATAACAACAGAACCTGCCTCTGCCTAGATCTTAAGGAATTAGACTTGTTAGAACAACCACATCACCTAGCTATCTTTCATCTGACTACAATATACAGACCTCTCTATAAGCAAAAAAATTGCACAGCCCTTAGCAACTTAATACAACACTACACCCCCAGTAGAATTTTCTACTCTGGAGAAAAATCACTAATCACTACAATCAAATCATTTAATACTGCAGGTGACACTATATATTCAAATGGTGTAGCTAAACTATGGAACCACATCCCACTACCACTGAAATCCATTCAAAATGTAAATCATTTTAAAAAGCAACTTAAATTTCACATCCTGTATATCTCTATGATAAATTACGCTGTAATCCGAAGCTTACAACATCATGAAAATTTAGAATCCTATGCTCCGCAACAAGTCTTCACCAATACCTGAAGAGTTTTATTAGCATCTTCTAGCTATATAGACAGTTTTATTACACTGCTCTCCCCATAGAAACCTTATGATAGCCATATATAACAATCTCTTAGCCTTTTTAATATCCCTCATCTAAAGTACAATACCAATATTTTCTTCCCTACAATGTTCCTCCACTCACTTCCATTTCTTTGGATATCTAAGCACTTATCACAAGATCTATTATTTATTTGACAGACCCACTACTACAGCTCTTCAAATTCTGACAGTTCAGCGTCTGCTGAATGTGTAACTTTTATACTGCAATAATTTCCTTTATTTCATCTGAATGAAATCTAATTAGCAAATGTATGTGCAATTGTTAATAGATATTACTTAATGTCTGTCTATGTATATTACTGAATGTCTATTTAAAAATGTTTGTAATATGTTAGATGTTTTCTTCCCAGGCCAGAGATGAGAAGAGTTTTTGGACTAAATACAGTCAGAAAAAAACATTTAAAGAAAACCAAAATAAAATAAAATAACTTAATAGAGTGGGCAATGAACTAACTTGGTCTAAAGTCTCTACCTTACCTTCCTTCATGCAGTCATGCTGAATGCTCATCTTATTCAAGTGTATCCCTGTTTGTGGTTTTCCTTTTTTTCCATTTTTGGGCTTCCATCACTTTTGCTAGTGATGGTGTAATAGGTCTTTCCCCTTTTCTTGACTGCAGTACCCAGCTGTTTACCATACCCTCTTCACTTGCTGTTATTTCACAAAATATTTTTTTTCTAGAAGTCATACTTGCTTGCAATATATTTATTCCACTTTATCAATGGATGTGATGCTATGCACTTGGCTGCCTTTTGCAAAGTATAAATATGCTGGAAATTATAACTGCACAGTGAAAACCATCTCATTTAAAACAATCTCTGATTAGAGACCAGGGCTTTTCTCTTTAAGAAAAGGGTAGTACTGTAGTCTGGCATAAATCTCACAGAGGCCCCTGCTACTTTCTGATCATTTTCTAACATTTTGGCCTTTAACATAATATTCTGTACATGTAGTTTAAATATTTGAAAATAAATTGGGTTGGATATTTGTTAAGTGTTTTAGGAGTAATTCTGTGGGCATGCTCAGAAATGGGATTGTTGTCTGAACATAGCAACTGGTTCAGTCTGGCTTCTAACTTCTCAGGCAAGCCAAAATTCTATTGTACCTAGCCCTGTTTTCCATATTATCAAGCCTTGGGTCTAGTTCATTTACTGTTTTATGTAGCTGCAGTGTGCCTCCCTCTTGTCTCTGTATGTCTCTTTTATTGTTTGTTACTGTTAGCAAGGATTGGGAATATGTAAACTGCACCTCATTGTTTGGAGTTGTATTTTTGACGTGTTATGTCCACTTTGGAACTTTGGAGAGCTTTAACCACATTTCTGTTATCTCTCTTGTATCCCCTGTCACATTTTTCTCATTGCTGCTGTATTGCCTTAGTCCAGTCTGATCTGCTGAGGAACTGAGGGCAGTTTAAACAAAAATGTGACCAAAAACAAAATAAATCCAAGGCCTTGATTTATTAAAACCCAGTCTGGGTCCCTTCCACTGTCTAATCATCAATTTCACTTTGGGTGTTTTTAAGTTCAGAGGGAGGGCAAGAAGAGAAACTTTCCGATGGTCCTGAAAATGGGAAAATAAGCAATGCATATCTGCCAAATCTAAACAAGCAACAAAGAGGGACATCATAAGGTCTAATTTATTAACAAGCTAACACCTTCTAGTTAACATTTATTGAGCATGTTGAGGACCAGATTGATGCATTTTAGGGAACAGCCTTCTTCCTGGATTCTGCATTTAAGGTTCCATCAAGCTCAAACATATTACAGATGTCATGTAAACATCTCAAACAGTACAGATGCTGCAGACAGCTAGCAGTACAAATTCACGGGATAAATATTCTGTATGACTAGCACAGCAGTTCTACATTCTAGTGAAATTAGTTATGTTCTTCTGAGCAAGTCATAATAATATACAGTGACACTACTAATTTAATCCACTTTATTCCTTCAACATCCTTGATCAAAATAAATCTTCAGTATTTATATTCTGAACATTCCTTGGAGATATCATTAGCTAAAATAAGAATAAACTAAAGCTAAATTCACAACATGGATACTGTGGACAGCTACTTGTACAAGTTCATATTACAAATACTTTGGACATTGTGCATTACATGTTCACAGTGTAAATACTGTGGACAGCTAGTTGTACAAGTTCATATTACAAATACTTTGGACAGTGTGCAGTACAAGTTTGCTATGCACATGGATGATATAAAATGATTACAGTTCTGCTTTCTAGTGATATTAGTTATATTCTTATAAGCAGAGAATAATATTAAACAATGAGACTGCTAATTCAAGCCACTTCATTCCACTGACTTCCCTGATTATGTTTACCAAAAAAAAAACTTTACCATTTATATTCTGAACAGTCCTTGGAGAAACCTTTAGTTTTTTTCTTATTTTAGCAATGAATGGAGCTAGATTGATTAGGGCATTGTGTGGCTCAGACACGTAATGAACAACACATCATAGGTAAATGAAAAAATAAGGAAGTGTGCCCTAGAAATAGATTGTTTCTGTTGTAGAAAACGTACTCTGAGAAAGTTACTCACAGTTTATTAGAAATTGAAGTGTATTGTTTTCCATTTGAGGAATAATGAATAATCTTAAAAAAATTAAAATTTAAGTAAAAGCATGCTGCTCACACAGCCTACAAAATTGCTGTTTTCCAATGATTGCTTATTTTATTATTTCAGTCCAATAAACGATACAGTGCTAGTCATACAGAATATTTATCTCTCATTTGACAACCACATGGCCAAAGTGGTTAGAAAAACATTTTATATAGCCCACCTAATCATGAAGGGATTCACTTCTAGATCAGGGGAGGTCATCGTGCCTCTTTACTCATCCCTCATCAGGCCCATAATTGAGTACAATGCCCCTTTTGGGATGCACCTTACCAGACACCTGCAGCAACTGGAAAGACCCCAAAATACCTCACCAAGAGGATCAAAGGGCTCAAACAGATGCCATATGCTGCCCAGTTAAAGAAACTCCAGCTCTACTCAGTGGCATACCGCCTGTTCAGAGGCGATCTGTGCCTGACGTATAAAGCCATGTCCAACCCGGAATTAATGGACATGCTGCACCTCAGAAAATCCAAATCCCATCGAGCTACACACTCGAGAGACTTGAACCTCAGCACTGAAATAAATAGGACATGCTGGAGGGACAGATTCATAACCCAGAGGCTCCCTTCACTCTGGAATAAAATCCCAGTCGAGGTTAGGCAGACTCCCTCATTGACTCTCTTCAAGAGGAATCTTGATGAGTGGATGGGAGATCGTAGGTTTACCCCAGGTATCACTTCTGTGTCACTGTTAGACAGAGGCACAGTATACTAACCTTGAAAAAGGGCATAGCCAAATAAATTTAATATGGGTGGCGAAAGCCAAACACATTCTGGCTAGGCTTATAAATGCCCTAGGGCAGATAGCCTAGTATGAACCTATAAACCTATGAAGATAATTAAAAATAAACATTCATCTACCTCTTCTTCTATACATAGAAGTACATAGATGAAAACCAGTAATACAAAACATTAAGTGGTTTATCTTCTCACTGAGTTGCTACTAGTAAGATTTACTGATGAGACATATACATGAATGCAAAATATATTTGTACCGGATGTTTTCTGTCTTTGTAAGAAATGGCATAATACCTGTTGTTATGTCTTCTTGTTAATACAAAATCACTCAAAATTCTCTCTTGCTGATCTGCACATAATTTTCAGAGAGAGCCTTGAATAATGGATTTGTAAATGACTGCTGCTTCAACCACTTACCAGTTTTCACTCTTATTACATTCTTTGTGGACTCACTGGATACTAGCCACTGACATCTACCTTTTGCTAATTGATTTATCCTTTGTTTGTGATATGACAGCTGAATCATGCAGTTATTTCAAATGCTGAATGAAACTTGTTTCTTATACTGGCTGCATGAAAATGCAGTAAAAAAAACGTGCAGTTAGATAAACAGGAAGGCAGCAACACTTTTACATTCATGGCACTTTGCAGTTAGTGATATGTATAATACATAATTTCACTGTAACATTTTAAAAACCTGTTTTTCTTATCAGACTGTTTTGATGATTCTGCTTTTCACTTCTTTTCCATTTCATTTGTATTCTTGGACTCCACTGCAAATTATATCAAAATGACTGGACCAAGACATTTTTATTATTTCTCAGAGATAATACAGACAGTGTACCCCGAGGGACATTAGGCAATGCCCATATCTTCAGTCTGCAACATTCATGTTTTACATGAGATCATTTCCCACTCTACTCACTACTCACTCACTTCAGGTAATAACCTGCTCATGCTAGCTTATTCAAATGATAACGTTTATCTTATTGCATGGTAGTAAAAGTAAATTGCACTTCTATCATCTGTGGGTACTTTAAGACTGTCATTTCTTCTCATGCATTGTTTAAATGCTATCAACTTTATATCCTTTGAATTTATAATTTAGCAATAACCCATGGGTGGGCATGGGTAATGCTATATTTACCTGCACTTGGCATGGCTTGGTTATGAGGATGAAGCCATAGTGACCAAACAAACACAAATGTGGATAAACCTAGCATTATCCACACTTGGCCATAGGTCATTGCTATTATACAATGGTGTTATTTTTGTGTTATGTTGAGTGTTTGTTGTAGTAAAGGGTATTTTTTTGTGTGTGTTTTAGTGTGTATTCTTCCACTTTGTTTTGAAATATTAAAAATAGTTCCAATGGTTTTATTCAAATTATGGTTTCATTTAAGTGTTGCATTTTTATTGAGTAATATTTAGTAAATATAAATAAACAAAGAAGTAAAAAATGAACATATTTCTGTTTTCATGTATTTATATATGCTTGAGACATTGTATTTTATAGTTGCATTGAATTTCTGTTTCTTTCTTCATCTAGCTTTGCTTTTTGGCTTGTGTTCTTCTAAGTGTGGTATCTGTAATAAAATATTGGGGTTATATTGATTTAGATTTATTTTATGACTAGCAATCATACCTCTCAAACTCTTAAAGCAAGAAATCTGGACAAGGCCACAAATATAAAAAAATATATAGGTTCATAGGTTGGTACTAGGCTATCGGCCCTAGGGCCTATACCAGCCAAGCCATAAAAATTCCCTGGATATTTCTTCCCACAATATTTAATTCCCTGGACCCTGTCTAGCAGGGTGACTAATGTGATCCCAGGGGTGAATTTCCTATCTCCCATCCAATCGTCAAGGTTCCTTTTGAAGAGGGCCAAGGAGGTACTCTGCTTGACATGTATGGGCAGTCTATTCTGGAGTATGGAGAGTCTCTGGGTCAGGAACCTATCCTTCCAGCATGTTTTGTTCATTGTGATGACAAGGTTTAGATCCCTGGAGCGTGTGGCTCTGAGGGATTGGGATTTCTTTAAGTGGAGCATGTCCAACAGCTTAGGGTTTGACATGGCCTTGTATGTTAAGCAGAGATTACCTCTGAGTAGACAATATGCCACAGAGTATAGCTGGAGTTTTTTTACATGGTCAGCATAGGGCATCTGCTTTAGACCTATGATTCTTTTTGTAAGGTATTTCTGTGGCCTTTCCATCTGTTGCAGATGTCTTGTGAGGTATATACCAAACAGGGTGTTGTACTCTATAATGGGTCTAATGAGGGATGAGTACAGTGGGACAATGACCTCCTTTTTTCTGGATGAAAAGCCTATAGTGATGAAGTGTGCCACATAGAAGGATTTCCTGACTGTTGTGGAGATGTGGTTATCGAAGGTGAGACCACTGTCCAGCTGTGTCCCTAAGTCTCTCAGCACACTTTCAGTGTTTAGTGTACTGCCACCTAAGTGGTAATTCATGGGTACATGTTTTTTTCCCAAAGGGAATAACTATACATTTCCTGGCATTAAGCTTGAGCCCATGGCTCTGGCATGAAGCATCTGTTTCTGTAAGGCCCTTTTGTAGAATATCCCCATCATTTGGGGATTCAATAATGGCTCCCATTTTGCAGTTATCTGCAAACTTTGTTAGCCAGAGTCCCTTAGTGTTGGCCTGTACTTCAGAGAAGTAGATGCCAAACAAGAGCAGTCCCAGGACTGAACCCTGAGGTACTCCACTTGTCACTTGTCTGGAGCTGGATTTGGAGTCTGCTACTTTTACAGTCTGGGTTCTGTCATTAAGCCAGATGGCAACCCATCGAGTGATGTAGGGATTTATGCCCAGCTTAGTAAGTTTATCTATGATTCCAGAAAGGGGGATGGTGTCAAAGGCCTTGGTGAGGTCCAGATAGGCTGTGTGGACAGCCTTACCCTTGTCCACAGCTCTGGAGACTGATTTGAAGAAGTCAATCAGGTTCAGGAGACAAGATCAGCTTTTCATGAACCCAAACTGGGTGGGGTCCAGTGTTTGAAGGTTGCCAATGTCTTTGTTTATAAGTTCCATGATAATGCCTTCCATGCCTTTGCAGATCAGGCTCATCAGACTGATGGGACAGTAGTTCCAGGGATCCAAGGTGGATCCCCCATTGTGGAGTGGGATAACTGTAGCTGTGCACCACTCAGTGGGCATGAAGCCTGAGGTGAGGCTATGATAAAACATGACACTTAGGTGAGGTGCCAGTTCATTTTGTAGTTCATGTAGTACACAGCTCGGGATGTCATCTGGTCCCATGGATGCTGTATTCTTAGATTTGGAGTGTGCGGTTTCTACCTGTGTGGCCATGATTACCAAAATTTGGCAATCTTTTGGTATTGAGATGGGCTCTTTAGGGGTGAGAGGGGGTGAAGTTGGAACTAAATCGATCTGCCAGGATATTGGCAATATCCTTGGGATCAGTATATGTAATGCCATTCTTTTGTAGCTCAGAACATATCTGAGCATTGTCATTTAGATTCTTGACATAATTATAGAATGCATTGTGGTTGTCTTTGGAATCTTTGACAATTTTCTTTTCGTAACTAGCTTTGGAGGATTTTATGAGGGATCTCAGCTTCTTACTGAGGCTGGTAAGGGAGTTTTTTGCATCCTGAGATTATCCTCTTTTCTACAACAGTTTCTTTCTTCTGTTGTATAGTTTGTTTATGGCAGGGGACCACCAGATTAGCTTCCTTTTTTTGGAGGAGAGAGTCTTGGTTCTATTTGGGATGGCATGATTCATGCACGAGTGGATGTGCTCATACAGTGCCTTAGTGTAGGATGCAGCAGTCGAACTTTCAGCTCCCATCTGCATGGGTGTCATGAAGTTTATCACTTCAGACTTGAGTAGCATGAAGTTGGCTTTGGAGGCATTTTTTATGGAGGTTTCCTTACTGAGGGGTGGGGGTGGGATGTGGATGTCAAGGGTGATTTGCTTATGGTCAGACCTGACCAATGAGGGGGTGACCACTGGTGTGAAACATCTATCTACAATGTTGGTACTGACCAGGTCTAGGATATTGGGGCCCCTGGTGGGACAATGGATTAGTTGATCCAGGGCATTGGAATTTATGAATTCCAAGAACCGTTGGGAAAAGGTGTTGGTACCCGAGTAGTTTTCCCAGTTAATGGCAGGGTAGTTGAAATCACCCAGTATTAGGGTGTTTGGCTGTATCTTAATATCTTCCAGTATGTTTAGAAAGGTGTAATGAGAATCTTGGGGCATGGTGGGGGGATCTGTAGCAAGCTACAAATTGGATTGCAGTCTTACCTAGGCTTAGTTGCACTTGGAGAATTTCAGATGCATTGTGCTGGGCAACTCACCTGGAGATGTGAATATCCTTGGTGAATATGGACACTCCTCCACATTTAGTGTTTCCGTCTTGGTTTGGTGACCAAAAAGTGTGGTAAGAGTTGTAGCCTGGTATTGCAGGGGTGTTCTCTGGAGCCTTGAACCAGGTCTCAGTTACTGCACAGATATCAAAGTTCTCCATTTTTAGGAGTGCCTCAAGAGAGTGCATTTTGAGGTTTAGACTTCTAGCATTGAGTAGCATTACCTTCAGATTTTGCATGCTTGTATTTGTTACGGTGGTGGTTTTTCCTTTGAACCTTGCCTAAAAAAGGCACTATAGGGGTGGCAAGAGCTTTAGCCAGTAACCTGAATCCCAGGGGTGACAGGTGCAGACCATCTCTGGCAAAGCATCGTGGTTTGTCGATCATGTCGTCCCAGGCAGACAGATACTGGATCCCCTTTGAATGACACCAGAAGCTTAGCCAATTGTATTTTTATGTATCTATTTTGTATTTATTTTCTCTACTGTGTGAATATTGTTAATTTATGTTAATTTTCTGTATTAAGGTAATACTATAAACACTATTGTAAAAGTTTCTTGTATTTTATGGAGCTTATCTCCTCGGGTCTCCACTGAAAATGCGCCAAAAGTCTCAGCTGGAATAACCCAGTTAACAAATGGCAAATAAATAAATAATAACAACTAATGGGGGCAAAGGCCTAAACACACGGACACTTTTTAAACATTGCTTTTAGAAACTTAGAAAGCTGCTAGAATAGTAGGTTTTGCATTAGTATGAATTTTCTCAAAGGTATGCAGTCAAACTCAAATGTCTGTCATTATTTTCTGATTTCAACACTCAATGATTTGCCAGAAAAACTACAATTCTAGAAGAAACAGACCAAAAATATGAGTCAAAGATCTCGACATTCTGCAAAAATCTATACAGTTGAGAGGTATGGAACAGTTAATATATGGAAATAAAGCTTTGTACCTAAGTGTTTTGCTGCTTTTCAATGGTGCAGATGTTTACTGTTCCATAGTTTATTATTTATTACATGCCTGTTTCTGTTTGTGACATGTCTTCATCATTTGTTTTTTTCTATGTTGTGGAGTTTGATTTTTTTGCAGGGAGCTGTACATTCAGTTTTGTTAAATATGCTCATTTTTTACATTTGCAGCACTTTCTGCATGCTGATATTATTGTTCCTCATGTTTTGAAGTAATTTACTGATGGATGGTAGTAACAGTGCAGTGATGTTTCACTTTTATATCTTGTTATGCTCAGTATCTTTATAGTTTTCATTCCTGATTGTGATATTAGAGTTACTGCTGTGGCTCGTAAGATGTGGTTTGTGTAGCATTTGGGCAGATTTGCTTCTTTGCATATCTCTGACAGTTAATTTATTCCAACTGGTTGCAATTTGTACCATGTTTGTATTTTATAAAGTATGTGTTGTGGTTGTCTCTTTGGGTATTGAAATAGTGTTGGTGCATTTCATGGAAGTTTTTGAAGATATTTTTTGAAGATTTGTATAGGCCATAAAAGGTCTACAGAGCTGCCAAAAATGAATCCACAAAGTGTTTGTCTGGTATTACAGTTTTTTGTGTGTTCTTTTGTTTTATGTTACGTACTCTGTGCCATCATCATGTATTTTTAAGATGAAACATTCTTGGATGAGGTACCTTACACTTTCATTTTACCGCCTTCCAAAATGCAGTTCTATATCAAGCCATACATTTTTCATGAGTCCGTATGCTGTATCTGGTAAAAGAGCTTTGCTGTTTCATAACCATGTCAGTTGTTAGTAACTTATGATGTTCTGTTGTGCCTTTTCCACTTCTTCTGTATTTTGTAATTACTGCTTTGAAAACATTCTTAGCATTTGATAGTTGTGTATCAGTGAATATGTTAATCTTTCTGTTTAACGAGGGATTATTTATGTACCAGTTCAATCCTACTTTTATTGCAACAAAAGTGCTTATGACATATTCTTGTCATTTGTTTTTCTTACAGTAGTGTAAAACTCTCTTAGTGCTTTGTTTAAAATTTCAGGTGTATTTTTTTAAGTCTATATTGTACTTCTCTTTTTAAAATATGTTTCTCTTAAACCATTCCTGGCAGCCATAGATTGTCAACATTAGATATAGTAATGTTGACAACTTAATATATATATATATATATATATATATATATATATATATATATATATATATATATATATATATTTAACAGTTTTATCTTTAGTTTCATTTTTAGTTTAGTTGATTTTTTTGGAGATCGACAAGAATGTCTACTAGTGAATGTTGTCAGCCATCTCTATGCATGTTTTTATGTATATTTTTATGTAAAGAGAAGTCGATTTATTTTTATGTACATAGAGATTAGTTTGCTTTATTAGTTTTGAGTTTTTACAGATAGTTCTATAGATAGTTTTATAAATATTTTATATTATGCTGTTATTGATTATATATTTCAGAAGCTTATAATTTATATACAGTATAAGAAATAGTCTGTGTTTTTTATACCATATATACATTCCTTGTTTCCATTATATAGCACTAGCACTTTATGAGAAGGGAAACATTATTAGTAATTTCTCATTGATAACAACACTGATTGGCTAGGCTGTTAATAAGTTTAGATTTAAAAGCTAGTGTTTGATTTCTTTGATCAACAGTCTGAAGAAGCATTTGTCATAAATGTGAAAGCGCTAACTGTTTTAACGAGATCTGATCGCTTTGTTATTTTATATATTGAAGTCTTAACTTTGAGTTCATTAAACAGTTTACTTTTATTTGCCGTGGTGTGTCTCAATGGGAATTATTTGAGAGATATATTGTTTTGCCGTTTTTGGAACACTTCATCCTTGCGAGTGGTGTTTTCTATTTTTTGTTTGGACTTATGGTAAAACACAAAACCTGTTTAGATAAAATGCCTGAGGAGATCCGTGTTTTGGACCAAGACATTCATTCGGCGGGCTTGAAAGTAAGCAGCCGAGAACAATATGATGCAATTTTTAAACAGGTGGATGGTGTGGTGGCAGTTATTGCTAACTGAAAAGCTAAGAAGCTTGAACGCGACCGGAAAGCTTACCAGGCAGGTAAGGCTTATCCTGTACCATCAGCTCAATGAAGGAATTACATCGAACATCATGGCCAGCCTATACATCCTGGAATGGCTGTAACTACTCATTCTGAAGGGGAGGCTGCCCCTTTAGACCCACCAGGGCTGAGGAAGTTGGAGAGACTCAGAAACAGGAGGCCTCAATACTGGAACCCCTATCAGTAGGGAAACGCCTGGAACCAGCAGGCCCAGAGGAACGGACAATTTTCCAACATGAGGAGATAGCAGAGGTGACTGTTTCAAGAAAACCTAATACTGTTTTTAATTCAACTTGTGATTTTAAATTTTATAATTATACTGTTTTTTCTTTTTCTTTTCAACATGCTAATTTATTTAGCATAGGGTACAATTTTGTAACTAGTAAATTTACTGATATTGGTAAATTGATTTGTGATTTCAAAATGTATATAAGAAATTTAAATTTAAAATTTATGCATAGAAAATGACATCAATGAGTGTAATAGGAATAACAATGTAGTATACCAAGTACATATAACCCTGACCCACACCATCTGTTCAAGTCTTTTGAAGAAGCCTGTGAGATGGATTTTCATCACTATTTGGGTAATTCTATGGTAGAAAAAACCTTAGTACTTCTGAATTAACTTTATTGTCTGACCTTAGGGGTAAAATTGACCTAAGATTTATGTGGCCAGATAAAGGGGGAGGGATGGTGATTTTCCAAAAAGATGACTATGTACAGAAAATGTTTAAACTATTGTATAGCTGTACTTACTGTGAGGCATCCCTTAACAAAGTCAACAAAACTTATTATAGGATTGACTGGGAACTTTTAGATATGGTTACACAAGAACAGATTAGCACTGATGATTACAATTATATGGCTATTGAAACCCCTAAAATCCCAATTATATTTAGAGTTCCGAAAATCTACAAGGAACTCTAAATATAATTGGGATTTTAGGGGTTTCAGCTGACCCCCTCACCCCCTCCCTGCGGCCAGTAGTGGATTCGGGCTTGTCAAAAACTAGTTATATAGCTAGGTTTTTGGTCACCAAACTTAAAGAAAATTTTTAAACATCCCACATCATTGTCGTGACTCTTGGCAATTTTTAGAAAAATGTAAAGGTCTTATTCCCTTTGGGGAGGGGGCAGGTTTTATCACCATTGATGTCAAGGACCTCTTTAGTTGCATTCCCCATGCTATGGGGATGGATTGGTTTTCTGATTACTTGTTTGATGAATTTGGTATTGAGCAAGACCTCAATATACCCAACTGATGGAGATGGTGTTAAAAAATAATTATATTTACTTTGAGGGCCATCACTTTAAACAGTTCACGGGGGGTAGCAATGGGGTCAGTTGTGGCCCCCTTTTTCCTAATATAGTGATGGCCTGGTGGGAGGAACATTTTTTGTTTTGTTCTCCTTTTGTGCACCTATTCCATTGTATCTCTGATACCTTGATGATTTGTTTGTGGCATGAACTGGACCCTTAGATGACATACCAATATTCATTGAATACCTCAGTCAGAGTACATATTTTCTTAAGTTTATTTACACTGTGGAAAAAGAAAAAATCTCTTATTTGGATGTATTGATTACAAAAATAAGTGGCAGGTATATAAAATCAACAATTTTTAGGAAACTGACATATTCTAATAGTATACATCATTATTCTAGCAGTCATCCTATGCATGTCAAGCGAGGGGATTATTAAGGAATAGTTTGTTAGGGCTGCCCAGATGGTCTCATTGTTTGATGACTTTTTATTGGAATGTGACCTTATGAGTAAAATGTTCCGTGATAGGGAGTATCCTGTAAGTCTGGTGTACAATATTAAACAAGAGGTCATAAATGAAAGAAAAATGTCTTTTATGTCCCTATATTGGAAAGTGTAGATATGACAAGGCATGATCAATTTCTGTTGCCTTTTACAACCAACAACATAAATTATGGGGAAGGTATGTCTACCAATGGGAATTCACAAAGGTGCACTGGTGTTGATAAGCAGATTGTATCCACCTTTATCTGCACATATGCTAGTGATAGTCATATTGTGCAAGACATAGTTAGAAAAAAATTGGGTCATTCTCACATGTGAATAGTCTATGTTGGATACTTTTGGAAAACATCCTAATTTTGTACTTCGGAAAGGCATGAACATTAAATGCCTGCTTGAAAAACCTTTAGTTACTGTAACTGGGGGGAGTATGGCACTGTGTGGTATGTGCCATCAATTCAGGCACATACTGAGAACATCAGTCATTACTATTTGTGACAAAAAAATCATGGTCAAAGGTAAATACAATTGTCATACCCATGCTGTTGTTTATGCTGCTGTTTGTTCCCAGTGCCCTTCTTTTTAAATTGGGAAAATACAGTGTAAACTTGCCCAGCGTATTTATGAACATTTTTACCAGATTCATCAGCAGGATGAAAAAAATGCCTTGTATAGACATCTAAAGGCATTTCTCAACCATACATTTAAGTTCCTAGTTATCCAACAAGTCAAGTGTGAAGCTAGGGGGGACCCTGGAAATTACATCTTGAGGAGAAAGAAACTCGGTGGCAAGTTTTTTTAAAGGCTTACTTCCAACCTGGTCTCAGTGATGTAATATCCATTTCCAGTAACCTTAAACTGAAAGTTTTTGATAGGTGAATGTGGGTTATTCCAATGGTACTTATATTTGTTCATACATTTTTTTATATATTTTTTACATGTATGTATTTTTATGTATATATATTTTTTCGTATAGATTTTATATATATTTTTTATATATACTATATATATTGTTTACATATATATATATATATATATATATATATATATATATATATATATATTTTTTTTTTTTTTTAAGCATTTATTTATGTAATAGGTAGTTGCTTATCTGCTGTTGATAGAATAAATGTATTTTTTTGAGCTGGGTTTCAGTATTCAGGCTTAACAAGTTTTGGGCTGCTTATTTCAATCAATGTAAACATTAATTAAATGTAATTAGTGTATAAGTAAATAATTATTTTATTAGGTGTGTATAAAAGCTTTTCATTTTGTTGTTTGAATTTGTCTGAAGCAGTCTGGTGATGGTTACCAGACAAAAGCACTTACTTTTGTTTAATAAATCATTTGGTTTTGCTCCTGGTTCCAGACATTTGTGCTTCTTTTGGATTTATTGTCTTTTCTATGTAAAAGCCATCACAGGAAGTACAAAGTGTGACATAAACAATGTTCTTGGTATTATGATCAAACCTATCCTTGGACCATACCACTCTATTGCAATGCTTAAATTTCACAGAAGTAGAATTGGTGATGATTCTACATTGCTTACAATGTCCACAAGAAAAGTACCAGATGTAATCAAAGTATCTTGAAGCCATTGACAACTTCCTCTTTCAAGAAAATACTTAATCTTAAATAATTTCATGAAATTAAAGAGGGGTTTGTCACCAGTCACTTTGGCAAGGTCAGGATTCCCAAGCAAAACATTCCATTTATCAACTAAAATGTGCTCGATTAACCACATTGCATGAGAAATGGGTAAAGGAAATGCTAAAGAATAACTACCAGAACTTGGAACGTCCAGGTTCAATGAATTTACATTAGGTGAAATATTGCGACAAAACTGTGATAAAATAGGACAGACCACACTATTCCTTAAAGCAACAACCCCATTCTCAGTCCTGAAAAGCTATCTAGGAGTATATCCCCTTTCAACAAAAAATTGCCTCAGCACAACCAATTCTCTTAAAAAACTTTTTGGTTTCTCATGAGCCTGTTCAAATGAATCAACTGACTCTTAACCACACCTCTGTTTATATGTCCTGGGTGCAAACTGTCCCTATGAATATACTGATTGACAAAAGTGGATTTCCTAAAAATCTCACTAGTGAAAACATGCTTGGACTGGTCAAAAGTCAGATGAATGTCCAAAAAGTTTATATTATCACCAAATCCTCCTATGGTAAACTTTAAGAACTCGGTGGTGTTGTTCAAATCACGCACATAGGAAAGGAACTAGTCATGATCTCCTTTTCACAGTATAAAAATATCATCAATATAACGCCGATAGAACAAATTATTAATTGCCACGGGGTGCTGGATGAAATATTTTAATTCCCACAAAGCCATAACCAAACTGGCAAATGCAGGAGCCACTCTAGCACCCATGGCAACCCCAGAAATGTGTTTAAAGTACCGGTTATTAAGCTTTAACAAAGTTGTTGTCAAGCACCAATTCCAACAATGCACATACTACATGAATCTTGTTGTCGAAAGAAGTACAAACCAGTCAGATACTCTCATATACTGCAGCCCAAATTCATGAGGTATGCTGGTGCAGAATGATATCAAATCAAGTGAAGGAAAGCAAAAAAGGTACCTCTGGAACAGTGAAATTATGCACAAACTCTAAAAGGAGCCTCTGCAACAGTGAAATTATGCAAAAACTCTAAAAGGAGCCTCTGGAACAGTGAAATTATGCAAAACCTCTAAAAGGAGCCTCTGCAACAGTGAAATTATGCAAAAACTCTGAGAGGTGCCACGAGTCACGTAACTAAAATGTGAAATTCAGGACAACAGCATTTAAAATACCATATAGCTAAATGGAAATAGGCTCATTTTTGAAAAAAGCAGCTGACATAATAGGCCTAAAAGGGGACTTAACAAATACTTTGTGTATTTTGGTATCCCAAAAAGCACCGCAACTTGATATGCTTGACTTGCAAAAAAGTATAAGTAGAATAATCCAAGCCACCTTAACTAAACAAGTCAAATAAACACAAGTAAATGCCAGAAAAACAATCTTTGAATGTAATCAACTGAAATTGTCTTGTAGCAGTGTTCATCTATTGACAGATCTAACATGGTTGAATATAATCGGTTGTTCTTATAACAACCACCATGTCCCCTTTTTCACACTTTACTACCTGCAGTTCCTTATTTTTGGCCAATTGACTCAGAGCAATTCTTTCACTGTAAGTAAGGTTAGAGTGTCTAAATTTTCACATTAATTGATTTCTAAAATTATTTTCACACAAGTGACTAAACACTTGTAGCATTGAATTCAGTGGTGGATTGAAGATGCTACGCTGTCTATGATGGTCATCAAAAATGGGTGCTTTGGGAACTTCCTGAAAATATATTTTAGATTAAGCTTTTTCAAGTAAACCTTAAAGTCTGTAATTAATTTGGTGATATCAACAGAATTAGCAGGAATAAAGGAAAAGCCATGCTTCAACACAGAAACAGTGTCATTGGAAAGGGAAACATTGCTTAAGTTTAATACCTCAGTCTGAAAGGTTAATTCTTTCTCTGATTACTCTCTTTGTCTTTCCCTTTGTTCTGGGCATTGTTTGACCATTTTGGTGTCTTCTTGTTCCCTGACGTGTCCACTAAAAGAGGTCAGAAGAAAGAGTAGTGGAAGGTGTAGAAACAGTAGTAGTGGAAAACAGAGTGTTAAAGTCCCTACTTGATCATTGAAAGGGCTTAACTGGATAGACTGAGTTAGAAGAACAAGTCTCTGCGGAGCTCCCCTTGCTTTCTAGAAACAACAGAACCTCTAAGTCTATCAGTTTTAGCCCCACTTCCGGAATATAAAGCATGCCAGAGTCTAAAGTTGTTGGACATTTTTATTCATGAAAATCATTTCAACATCACTTGCAGAGCAGGTGTTTCATCCGAGCCTCCAGCGAATGCCACAGATTCTTGTGCAAACAGTAATAGTGTACCTAGTGTACTCAGCCTTCCACTCCTACTATTTCTACACCTTCACATGCTGGAGAGACAGATAAGTGTCTCACACCCCTTCTCTATATTCACATAAAGCAGAGTTCTTACCTGACACTCTTCAAAATAAGTTTGGACCAATCGATGAGGAATTGTAAAGTCACTCCTGGGGTGATGCCCATGTCTGGGCAGTCTGTAAAATATTTGAAAGGATAGGCTCTAACTTAAGCCATCCTCTAGTCCTTAGGGATGGAAAATCAGGTTAATTCCTGTAAAACTGGCCATGCTTCTAAGGGGATCTTGAGCCATTAGCCTAGTAATTACCTATGGGCCTATGAACCTACACATTTTAAGGGGAACAGACCAAAAATATGAGACAAAATCAGGACATTCTGTGAGATTCTGGTTAGTTGACAGGCATGATGTGAGTATAAGTAGAGGAAAAAAATCATGGCATTAACAGAAGTGGCAAATGATAGACCTGCCATGGAGAGGCAAGTAAATATAGATGAGGAGAGTTAAAGACAGGGTGTTTATATACCAAGGCAATAAACCAAAGATCTTTTCTTTCTCATTCTGGGAAACCATTTTATAAACATAAAAAATGTTTAGTGCTGTGATATAGCAGCTGGGAAGTGACCATATCAGGTTACAATGTACCCAAAAAGGAGGGGGAGGTCATTTGGTATATGGCAAATGACATTCTACCCAAAGAGATACAAGGTTATGGTGGTGATGCAGGCTCAGTAGGCTGATTCATAGAACAATTGAGGGGTCCCTTTTCTATATGTGCAATGCAAAGACACCATCAGCAATGACTGGTTGAAGCAGTAGCTCTGAGGCTGGGAAAGAAAAGGACAAAAGTGCAAGCAGAGGCGGTAACATGTTCCGGAAGGGATCCTACACATTGTATAGGGACATACATGCCACAGTGACAGCATATACATTACAAGTAAACTGCAGCAATGGCTAGGCAGCATTAGACTAAGATAAAGCACGTAGTGACAATACTCTGTGATCAGTGACCAGGGCTTGTAGTCCAGTGGGAAAATGGCAACCCTACTTATAGATCACTGTCTGAGCAAACACCCGTCCTCCATCTTCTGGACATCTTTTGAGACTCTAGAACAAGTAACTGCCAAATAATATATAAACAATGCCCTCTGGCCTAACCTTCTGTTTACTGGTTAAAGACGTTAGTGGGCATTCAGTTAAAAAAACAAATAACCTGTCTGAACTTATGCCTCCACGTTTGAAATGGTCAGAACCTTTGCCTTATTAATTAATTAATTATTATTGTGGCTGGTTAAAACTATGGAGCCATCAAATCTACTGCTAAACTTCAAATGGAGAAGCCATAGCTAAGGTAAAAGACAACCCTCCAGAATTACTGCAGCTCATAACAAGGCAGACAGTTGTCATTGTAATGCAACATGTACAAAACACAAAGACAACCAATGTTGTCCCCTACACAAAGCTGGGAGCTAAAATTTGTGGGACAACTACAGGCATATCTCCATCCAACACCCTTTGATTAAATTCTATAGTATATATAGTATCAATGACAAGTCATTTAGACAGTGTTTAAAACCCAGTGGTTTCACATAACACACTGCATGAATTCCTGGCAGATGATGTGGTTATGTCACTGGAAACACCAACAGGTAAGTTTATATTCTCTGGCCATAATGAATGTTGGGTTCAAGGCAATGCACGGACAGAAAATCCTGATATTAGTCAATATACAGATTGAGCCATAATGACACCCTATGCACAGGTGCAGAACTATCACTGCCAGTATGTTTCGGTTGCTTAAGTGTACATCCGCTTTTAGTATCCCATTCATACCCCGATACAGTTAATGCATTTCCTGATCCTGTCAGCTTCTTCTTTCTTACTGTTGAATGTGATACACTGATAGCAGACGTGAGCAAAGTAAGCAACTCAGACCTGCAGATGGTAGCAGCTACATCTTCTTTCATCTACAGAAAAAGACTTCACTGCTCTATAGTGACTATCAGTGTGACCAAACTGAAAACTCATATATGAAAACCATGACTATACTTTCATGCAAATCAATTAACTAGCTGCTGCCTTATGTACAGCCTTGACAAAATAAAGGTTAGTTTTTCTGATTTGTAAGAAAGCAGTAAAGTTAGATTGGCCCCAGTCATGTCAGTGACACTGAGGGCGATCATCAATGGTTCACTTTAAAATTTATTTTCTGTGATATTGTGAAATGGACTTTCACCAGTATGAGAAAAAGTCCTGAAGATTGTGTCTGCTAAAATCAAAAACACATGGTGGTACATGCAGGCTTCAGAGAATTGTCAGAATAATCATCTAACATGGTAGCAAGGAGAGGCAAACAGGGTGCCAAAACATGTCTAAACAAAGGATTAGAGTTAGGAGTATAAGCAGCCAGGACACAAGGTAACACGAGAGAGAATTAAGGAGTTGAATGAAAGGTTAAAAGGCTGAAGAAATGAAAAAAAATGTTAGACTTTTAGAAGGTTGGGAGGAAACATGACATTGGACCAGTTTTATGTCTTTTAGACCAAAAGGTAAATCAATGCTTAGAGGAAGTTAGAAAGGGATAACTCCCTATGTTAACATGATTGTGACTTTAAATTAGGGTGAGCATGTGTTTGTGAATGGAGGAGCCATCAATATAACTATAAAGGAAAAGGTCCGCAGTCAAAAAGGACAAAAAATGTGGTTTGGTGGCTGTACTATGTAAGAGAATATAAGGAACATATGAGAGCAGCAGGCTGTCAGTACCACACAACACCACACTTAACCTATCACACACACATTAAACCAAACACATAGACCACATATGCTGAAGCTATTAAAAGTAACCTACCTAAACTACAAGGGCTTCCTAGGAAACAAGTCCTCTCAACAACCTCAAAACACAGGCAGCACCTATCATAATACATAATCAAAGAATCACAGTGTCTCAATTCAAAAGATCATAAGGCAAATCTCCATTCAATTCAACATCCTAGTCTTAGGTGACTCCATTGTGAAACATACTGACGCACCACTCATTAGGGTTTGTAAGGGGAGGGTCACAGTCAGTTGCCTATCGGGTGCCAGTATTTATGACATTTTGTAGGCACTCAAGTCATTGTATCACAACTACACTGTAAATGGCCTGAGATGTACTTCACTGCACTATATGAAGCAGCATATGATGGAGCTCTCAGTATATGTATAGGAGGCAGGTATGAGCCTAGCCTTGTGCAAAAATTTACGAACACCAATAATGATGTCTCAATATGAACGAAAGGTTATTGACTTCAACACTGGCTTAGCTTCTGATATCATTCAAAGGGATCTAATATATATCTGCCTGGCAGGAGATAGAAGATAGTCCAAACTGCTTTGCAACTATCTATCCAAAGTTTTCACATACAGCTAAAACGTTGCCTAAAAAGGCACTATGGGGGTGGACAATATCACTCCTCAAAGGCTTCTAACACTAGAAACTGAATCTGCATTTCGTAAAGTTATTACTTCTCAATACTAACACCCTTAGCATATATTCAAGATTCCTAAATTTCACTTGCAACATACGCAAAACATGTTGGAGAAATAGATGTGTACCACAGACAGTACTACTACTTTTGAATCGTGCTCCTCTCCACATTAAGTGAATTATTTCTGTTACTCTATTCAAATGCTATTTTGGACAAAAGGATCAGTAACCACAAATTCTCCCCTGGTTTAGCATCCTTATCCCTCATAGACAGAGATAACATGTATGTGGAGGTTACATGTATATGTTCTACTCATCTATGGGTTAATTGTACTTAGAATATCAGGGCTAGAAAAATCATGGGAATGCAAGGCTAAGTTTCTAAATATCCTCATTGCTGAATAGCTTAGGAAGTACCTATGAGCCTATGAAGTAGAATCAAAACAATAATGCAGATGAGAAGAGTAAGCACTGCTGGCAATCACTGACATATGGACTGATAAGGTACAGTGGGACCTAGGTGCATCACTGACATATGGACTGATAAGGTACAGTGGGACATAGGTATATCACTGAGATATGGACTGATAAGATACAGTGGGACCTAGGTGTGTCACTGACATATGGACTGATAAGGTACAGTGGGACCTAGGTGTATCACTGAGATATGGACTGATAAGGTACAGTGGGACCTAGGTGTATCACTGAGATATGGACTGATAAGGTACAATGGGACCTAGGTGTATCACTGAGATATGGACTGATAAGGTAAGGTATAGTGGGACCTAGGTGTATCACTGAGATATGGACTGATAAGGTACAGTGGGACCTAAGGTGTATCACTGACATATGGACTGATAAGGTATAGTGGGACCTAGGTGTATCACTGAGATATGGACTGATAAGGTACAGTGGGACCTAGGTGTATCACTGAGATATGGACTGATAAGATACAGTGGGACCTAGGTGTATCACTGAGATATGGACTGATAAGGTATAGTGGGACTTGGGTATATCACTGACATATGGACTGATAAGGTACAGTGGGACCTAAGGTGTATCACTGAGATATGGACTGATAAGGTATAGTGGGACCTAGGTGTATCACTGAGATATGGACTGATAAGGTACAGTGGGACCTAGGTGTATCACTGACATATGGACTGATAAGGTATAGTGGGACCTAGGTGTATCACTGAGATATGGACTGATAAGGTACAGTGGGACCTAGGTGTATCACTGAGATATGGACTGATAAGATACAGTGGGACCTAGGTGTATCACTGAGATATGGACTGATAAGGTATAGTGGGACTTGGGTATATCACTGACATATGGACTGATAAGGTACAGTGGGACCTAAGGTGTATCACTGAGATATGGACTGATAAGGTATAGTGGGACCTAGGTGTATCACTGAGATATGGACTGATAAGGTACAGTGGGACCTAGGTGTATCACTGACATATGGACTGATAAGGTATAGTGGGACCTAGGTGTATCACTGAGATATGGACTGATAAGGTACAGTGGGACCTAGGTGTATCACTGAGATATGGACTGATAAGATACAGTGGGACCTAGGTGTATCACTGAGATATGGACTGATAAGGTATAGTGGGACTTGGGTATATCACTGACATATGGACTGATAAGGTACAGTGGGACCTAAGGTGTATCACTGAGATAGGGACTGATAAGGTACAGTGGGACTTAGGTGTATCACTGACATATGGACTGATAAGGTACAGTGGGACCTAAGGTGTATCAGGGTGCACACGATATAACTAAAAAATGACTAAGATGATGGGCATAGACTTCTGCCCTCACTTGTCATGTATCTGCTCTCTATGACATCCCTGCTGTAGATGGTACAGTGGAGATTCTCTTATACTTCCTTTTTTGCATCCTTCCCTTTACTCTCCTCTGACAAAGCATTCTCCAAAAGTGCACCAGCTGTATCAAACCCCATCCATGATCAGACTGCAAAACTCTCTCAGACAAAGGCATTCCAAACTAAACCTCGCTCACAAGTTAAGGTTGATTCACAAAGTTATTATTTTACAAGCTTGCCTAACTTCATCCGGACTTTTTATTAAGTTTTAGGCATCTAACATTAGTCACACTTGCTAGCTATACTTTATTATTTTTTGACTAGTAATCCTGCAACTTTCTCCTAAAAAATGTTACCTGTATCTTTCTTTTTATTTGTCTTTCTACATGTACTCATCTATGAAAATATAACCTGTGGTCTTCGCTAAACATTCATTCGTAGGCTCTTGCTATGGACAAATTGCTTATAATATCATTCCCCTCCCATTTAAGTGATTATAAATGCAGATCTTGTCTTTTATCTAGTCATAAACATGAATAATGAGCCCTTTATATTTCACTAGGTACTTTTTTATCTTGTTTGTAGTCACTGTCCCTGTTATAAGAGCTTCCTCACTCTGCTGGTGTCCAGTTTCTAAATATCTAGATAATATAAGTTTCTTTCTCTCTCCCTTCATTTATAGTGTGTCCTATACTAATTTGCTAACACTACTTTTATCTATTGTTTTAAATATATGCAAAGGAACATCACTGGTGTTATTTTTAGGAATATTGGTTTATCACTTGTAAATGGCCACTGCCTTTGTCTCTTCTACCTTCTTCTCTGCCTATCCTTGCTATTATTTCAGACAGTGGTGTACACAAAATTAATAGTAGTGATTTGTGATATTACTAGCTTTATTTTATTTTGGAATTCCTTTATCACAATTTTGATTTGTCTGTGCACATTAAATATCTAGTTTTCCCAACATTTAAATGATGTGTATTATAAATAAACAGATGATGGTCACTTTTGGTGTGACACCCCAACCCCATATACAAAAAATGGGGAAAAAAAGAGCTTGTGGACGGATGGATGGATGGATGGATGGATGGATGGATGGATGGATGGACGGATACATTTTTACTGCATTGCACATCTGCACACAGTCGTGTATTAGTCTAGTTTTTCCACTTGTATGTTTCTGATTAAGACTTGTATACAATATATAGCCATATGATGTATTAGTGCTATAGAGTTTTGATTCACAATTTGCTGCTTTCCTGCTTGTTGTGACTATCTTTGCCCTGGGTTTAGTTTGAACAGTTTCCATGTATGTGTTCATTTACTAGATCACTAAATACATAGGTCAATATAATGAAGAGGAGTGACATCATATGTAAGATATGGACTCAGTTGTCAAGTCAGAGAAGAAAATATCTCCACTCTTTGAATGTAGCTGGAAAACAGCCAATATTGCAACTGGAGATTAGTGCCCTGAGAATTAAACTGGTAGAACAAGAATAAAAGAACTGCTGGAATGTTCCAACACAGGCTGCAAATACATTGTATGAGGTGGATAAAAGATGCTGACCTTAAATGACCAGCAGTGGGAACAAATGATTGGAGTAAGAAGATGAGGAGTAGGATTATTCACACTGAGGGCCTAAATCTACCAAATATGAAATGGGAAATTTATACATCTAAATTTAAAGGGAGAGAGCAACTGTTTGAGGTCTTTAAACAGAGAAGGCTCAGGTAGTAAGGGGATGCATAAGGAACCATAAAATACTTATGGCTTTTCTGATGAATGGCAATGCTTGTGAGGTCACCATTATCAAACAGTAATCAAGCCTGTGTGACACTTAGAATACAGTGGAGACCAAACAATATGGCAATGATGTGGAAGTTCAGAAGAGTGAATTAGAATGCATGAGAAAAGAGGGTTATGCATTAGAAAGGGACTGGAGGAAAACAGAGGAGATTAACAAGCTATGGAAACCGGTAAGAGATGAAGCACTTAGTGATATGGCAAGGAACTAAAAAGCATAGTGGCTACACTGAAATGTGAAACTATTAAGTCCAAATTTCTTATAAGATGTGAAGGGTGTTGGGAATAGAAGAAAGAAGAAAATCTATACAAGGAAACTAGTAAAACATCAACAGAGATGGTAAAGACAGTTAAGGCTCAGGTCAAATTACAGCTAGTCAAAGTTGCCAAGAAAGGAAACCAAGATCATTTAGATTTACTATGAAAGGAGGAGGGGAAAACTGAAATAACTGTTCTGTAAGGATGGCAGAGATACAACAGAAGACACAGAAGTTAGCATTTGCAGAGGAAAGTGGAAGCAGTAAGCCAGTGCAGGAAGGATTAAGGGCACCGTATGCAATGGACAAGTATCAAAATTCTGAAGAATGAGGCAGACATCCCAGCAATGTGTGTTCTGGCATTTCTCTAAACTGTAGAAATACATGCATGCTGTGCTGGTGTGTGGGCGCATCTACATTCTATGATGGGATGACATTTCTTTGTTTTATGTCCTCTGGGTGCTGCAGTAGTCTCTGGTTCCCAGCCCCAACTAGGAAATAAATTACACAGATAATTAGAGAATGAATGGATGATATTCTAGCAATCTTTTGCTTTCAGTTGATAAAAGTGATTTGTGAATCTTTTCTTTATTATTTTTGTCATTTTCTAGCTGCCAGAATTGAATTTATTGACCGTTAATTGTAGTGGCTGTGGAGCATTTCCTGTAGCAACATTTATAGTTATGAATAATAAATGAGAAAGCTTGCAAATACTACAGTAAAAGTGTCATTAGCGATGGAAAGGCCACTTTCTTTGAGTATGCAAATCTATTTTTGAGCTCCCAGAGCTCTTTCTTTTCTGTATTATAGACAAATTTGGCTACATTGATTCAGTAAAGGACAGACGAAGTTTGAAGCCTGGCATCACCTTGTTAATAAAACAATGCTATGTGTTGGCACAAATCTCCATCAAGATACTGATTCTGCTATATAGGTTTGTCTTTCATACACTGCATCACATGTAGAAAGAAGGACAGCGCTTCATTACAGTTTCACAGATAGCGCATTACTTGCATTCAGTGTAACCTGCACCATACAGCATTGCCTTTCATATAATGCCTTAATCCCCCACCACCTAATAATACTTAGTTGTTTCATGTAAAAGGGGCTAATGCCAATTCATCTCCCACTAGGAATGCTGTATTTTTTTTTGCCCACACTAGTTGCAAAGGCATAAAGAAGGCCATACTACTTCAGTATGAAATACTGCACTCTGCAGGACTGTAAAACATTAAACATAAGTAACATAGACCTCATACAAAGCTGCAGTTAAATGTACTTACTGCCATGCATTATACACTCTAAAGTACAGTAACACATTAAATGTAAGTAACATACACCTCATACAAAGCTGCAGTTAAATGTACTTACTGCAATGCATTATACACTCTACAGTACAGTAACACATTAAATGTAAGTAACATACACCTCATACAAAGCTACAGATAAATGTACTTACTGCAATACATTATACACTCTGTAGTACAGTAACACATTAAATGTAAGTAACATACACCTCATGCAAAGCTGCGGTTAAATGTACTTACTGCAATGCATTATACACTCTGTAGTACAGTAACACATTAAATGTAAGTAACATACACCTCATACAAAGCTACAGATAAATGTACTTACTGCAATACATTATACACTCTGTAGTACAGTAACACATTAAATGTAAGTAACATACACCTCATGCAAAGCTGCGGTTAAATGTACTTACTGCAATGCATTATACACTCTGTAGTACAGTAACACATTAAATGTAAGTAACATACACCTCATACAAAGCTGCAGTTAAATGTACTTAGTGCCATGCATTATACACTCTGTAGTACAGTAACACATTAAATGTAAGTAATAAGAACCTCATACAAAGCTACAGATAAATGTACTTACTGCAATACATTATACACTCTGAAGTACAGTAACACATTAAATGTAAGTAACATACACCTCATACAAAGTTGCAGTTAAATGTACTTACTGCCTTGCTTTATACACTCTGCAGTACAGTAACACATTAAATGTAAGTAACATATACCTCATACAAAGCTGCAGTTAAATGTACTTAGTGCCATGCATTATACACTCTGCAGGACAGTAACACATTAAATGTAAGTAACATACACCTCATACAAAGCTGCAGTTAAATGTACTTACTGCAATGCATTATACACTCTGTAGTACAGTAACACATTAAATGTAAGTAACATACACCTCATGCAAAGCTGCGGTTAAATGTACTTACTGCAATGCATTATACACTCTGCAGTACAGAAGCACATTAAATGTAACATACACCTCACACAAAGTTGCAGTTAAATGTACTTAATGCCATGCATTATAAGAAAGGCAATGCTGTCCATGCGAGTACCATGTTGAATGCAATTGCTGAAATGTATGCATGTATCAAAGGCCATGCTGTACAGTGTCATGTTTAATGTTCTTATTTTTATTAAAATGATAGGGTACTACTGTGTATCAAAGTACAGTAATGTGCCTTGTACAGTAACACTTCTATATGTGCAGTTTTCCAGGCAACATGCATCAGTGCTGAATTTTCAATCAAGTTGTTATTGACAGTACAGGTATGCATATGGGCATACAAGGGACAGAGCTCTGTTCTGTATATTTTTTGGGGAAGTGTATTTATTTATAATCATGCTGCCAATTAATCTTATGCCATTAGGCCATCTGTTGATATTTTGATAACTACATCTCTTGACTAACAAAATCCTCTTTAATTTACCGAACGTACTTTGTCTGCCTGTTTGACATACTAAATAATCATGTGAAGTTGTACATGCCGATAGTGAACTCTGCTGCCTTTCTCGAGCATAAAACTGCTGAAGCCTGAAGCCCAGAATCCATTATCTGTGAAGATGGAATATCGGTCTGACATGACCTGCTAAGGGGTCTTCTTTGCACAGTCTTTTCTTTTTGATGAAGTCTGATCTGATTATTACTGGTATTTGGTTTAACACCATATTTATTTATTTATTTATTTATGTATTTATTTATTATGGTAAGAACAGATAAGTGAAAGCAGTATTTGCAGTTGCCATGATTAAACCTTCACTCAAAAGGATACATTGCAAGAATTTATTGCCAGAATTGTTAGCTGATTTATTTATTTTTGTTTACTAAGGTTGAGTACTGATTGATAATAGACCAATATTAGAAATAGCCCTAGAAATACAGTAGAGGCACACAAAATTGAATTAAAAAGGGTTAAGAGGGATGTAAGATAAATAGTTTTAAAGAATAGTCAATGTGTTTTTTTTGATACACCAACAAAAAGCACAAGCATAACAAAAATAATATTGGATCTGTTCTCATGAACATAGCCCCTCTGATCAGCAACCATAGTTACCAAATCACTAGTCAGAGCTGACCACCAAACAGTGACATTTGCTTTAAGGATAAAACCAAAGTTACCTTAAAACCTGTCCATCTTTGGAGACCACTTTAAAGCTAATCTACTCCAAAAACTGAAGATGTGATGAAATTCAAACACAGTCCTCACCTCAATGAACACCCATCACATGCTGTCTTATTGACAGAAACATTCTATGTCCACTTCCAAGCTTGTATATTGAGGCCTCAGTCCCTATAAGGCACAGATACAGTGTCACATTCAAGAACAAATCTTTTTGGTTAAATCCCATTATAAACAAACTGTATAAATAACAGTAAGAAACTCATAGCCCATAAATGCAAACTTAATTCATTACAGCTGGGTGACACCTGCAGGTGTTTCTGCAGTTACATCCTACTGACGCCTATAGGAGTCAAATATTGCTTGTCCATATTTGCATTGATGGTTTCAAAACTGTGCTACATACAAAGTATTAAAATATTTCATCTTAAACCTTACACAATGGCACACTCAAATATGCTTTATCTGACCTCTGTCTACTGTAATTAAAGAAATATTAATTCTTGTTCATATAATATTTATTTATATTGTCATAAACTTCACACATTTCTAAATATCTTGACAAGTAAATAGCACAGATAGAACTGCTTCACCTCATATCAGAGCTACAAGTTTGATGAGCAAAATGCTGCTAATAGTAACTTGAGTGGTTGCTGAGATATTTGTGTTGTTTACAAAGTATTACACAATTAATAGTTATTATGACTTATAAAATCCAGTTTAACCTAAAGAATAATACTACTATAAAACAGTTTTTGCTGAAGAGTTTGCTGTCTATACATTTAATAACCCCTGTGGTTCTAAAGATTTGCACGCTTGTTTGAAAAGTGAAGGCATAATTTAATTCCATCAAAAAGCTTAGACTCTGCTCATTAAAAGTTATAGTGGAAACGTCCAGAGCTCAATTGAATGAAATAAGTGAATATCCCACAAGACAGAGAATAATTCAAAAAAGATCAACAAAGAACTTTGAAACAAAATAAAATCTTCCAAGAGCAAATAAGAACTGAAAATCACCACCCATGCTAAACGTGACCAAAAAGCCATATTCAGCTTTCTTAGGAACCACTAGAAATAATAATCAGCAAAGCTCTAAATTAATATAAAATATCATCACTTACTTATCTCCCCTGAGGATATTGCCAATCTAATATTGGATAAAATCAGTTCAAACCTTATTCATCTTTTTCCCGCAATTATCCACAATGCATTAGCATGCCCATGCCACCACCTCTGATCTTTAATCACAAGAATGACAACCATTTAATTATTAGTATATACTAATTTTTAACTTCAACATTTTTTTATACTAATGGTCTCATTTAATCCTAGAGTCTTATAAGCATTTAACTGTATTTGCCATATCACTTCCTTTATTTCCAGTCTGAATTAAAGTCACTAAAATCCATTGTTAATTAAATTTAAACATGAAAGTGTTCAGAAGAATTTATTGTTTTTCACACGTAAAGGAAAAATCCACCTTCTCTTACAGTTTAACTCAACTCTTATGTTGCTTTTCCCCTAAAATATGGTTCCAGTATTGTGTAGGTAACAGAAAGGGGGTGGTCATGGTGGTGCAACGGTTAGCATTGCCAACTCACAGCAAGAGGTTTTCTGGTTCGATACTCAGCTGGGGTGCCTTCTGTGCAGAGTCTGCATGTCCTCCCTGTGCTCACGTGGGTTTCCTCCAAGTGCTCCGGTTTCCTCCCACATCCCAAAGACATGCTGTAAGTGGATTGGACACTCTACATTGGCCCTAGGTGTGAGTGTGTGCATGTATGTGTGCCTTTTGTGGAAGGTTGGGTGCCGGGCTGGCAACTCGACACTGTAAAACTCCACTGCCAATCATGAACAGACAGGTGATCCACTGTGGTGACCCCTAACTGGGAAAAGCTGAAAGAAGAAAAATTGTGTAGGTAACAGAAACCTGCACATACTTTATAAAACTTTTGTTTTCTTGTCTTGGAATCAAAGGAGGACGAGAAAGACCACCCACTTTTTTCAAGTTTAACTTCTCCCATAGTTTGTACAGGAATTTGTCTACACCTGCATGACATAATACAGACACAGAAAAATCTGTAGTTTACTCTGTCTGGTCTTGCTGACAATCTTATACAGGTAATTAGCCCTGCTGATATCCGGAGCTCAGCACTTGCTTTAAAACAGACAGAGGTATGAAACCTTTTTTCCACTGTCTTTATTGTAGAGAGGAAGACAACTTAACACTGATTCACAGCTGCTTTCAATGTAGCCATGCTTCTCATACCAAAACAGATCAATTAGATCAGTCAATAGTTTAAAGGCAGTTGTCACCAATTTTGACAAATTTACATAAGCAGCACCACAGTATTGAAATGCTACGCTTTAAATTTTAAAGGCCGGATACAATAATGCCTTCACTAACTGTACATGATATGTATTGAAGAACATGCCTATCCCCCTTTTTGTGATTTCTAGTCACTCAGAAAGATTATGCTAAGTGTACATGTAGTACATATAGTCTATACTTTGTGATAACCTTTATGAATCCCTGCCAGTATTTAAAGCTACAAGAAAATCAGTAGGAAAATTAAAATTAGAAGGAAGAAGGTTATGCCTGCATTGTCTGTTCACTCAAAACAGTGTACATCTTGTGTAGACATTATTGAATCCCAGGGTAAATGTTTGCTGTTTACAATACCTTACATTTTAAGATGACTTAAAATGTAGTATCAAAGATGTCTGTGATATTTAGAGAAAAATCAGAAAATATTGTTTCTTGTAAAGTATCAGCACATTTACCATTTGCATGTCCTCCCATCACAATAGGACAAAACTTCCCAAACCAGGACTTCTGCAGTGATGCTGTTTATAAAAATGTTTTTATGCTTCCCTGTGACATCCTTCCAGAGGACGATGCATATCTGGTGCACAGATCCTTGGGAAGATACTTCTTCCACAGACGTTTGAGTCAGTCCTTACACAAGTGGAGTGCATGGGCATTTTCTAGTCAACAAAGGAAATGTAACAATTAACTGCAGTCACGATACACAGCTCACTTTACTTAAGCTTGCCTGTGCTATGTACCCTTCCATTAAAACATTATGAAAGGGAAATATGAATATGAAATACTTAGGTATATATTTATCTATATAAATAAATGAATGAATGAATGAATAAATGGAAATAAAAATCATTCCAGTGATGGCACTGATGAATAAAATTACTTTCAAATCTTTCTTTTTCAGTATCAGCTGTCACTTATACATGAAACTGCAAGGATTTCTCAGAGCAATGACAGTTTTGACACGTGAGGGGAAAAATGTCTGTGTGTGTGTGAGTGGGTACAAAAATTACTTTGAACAAAGGCCTGCAATTTAGATACTTTTTTAGTTGCAGCTGTGTAACTCCTTAATATACTGTAAAACAAGCCCTGAGAGACACACAAATCAAGGCCATTCAAGAAATAAATGAAGCAGTCCTTTAACAGAAGGTATATAAGAGGACAATGACTGACACTTCTTCTTCTTTCAGCTTTTCCCAGTTAGGGGTTGCCACAGCAGAATTCTGGTCCACTAATGATTGGCAGTAGATTTTTATGGTGCCAAGGTGCCAACCTGATGCACAACCTTCAATGAAAGCACGCCCATTCACACATGTCTTTTGAATGCCACTTGACCACGGGGAGGACATGCAGACTCCACACAGAAGACGCTCCAGCCGAGAATTGAATGGGCGAACCTCTTGCTGTGAGGCGACAACACTACCGCTGCACCACTAATCCCATTATATGTCTGTGGCATGGGAATACACCATAACTTCCTTATGTTTAGCATGACTCACATAAACCAGATTTGAAACAGATTAAGGGGAAGAGAATGGACTGAAGAAAACCAAGCTTACATTGATATGTCAAGCCTCATTGGTAGCTATTTTGCAGAAAACATATTAAAATTCTATAAGAAGCACTCAGAGTGATTTTGATGTATTAAGATAGATTAGAAAACAAAGACAGAGTGAAAATATATATATATATATATATATATTTGTTTTAAGATGGCATTTTCCTTAAATTGCTTCCACATTTATGGCTAAAACACATAAACAAAAGTATTGGATTAGAACACAGACTTGACTGTAGTATATTTATTTTATATTTCAACTTGTTGAAGCTTTAACAGCTTTTACATCAAAACAAAATGACTGGAGAAATGTTTGGGCATGTCGATGAACATGTTTCCCCAGTTCAGAATAATGATATGAGGGATGCTTTATTGAGACATTCAAAAATATATAGAAATGTTAAGATTTTTTTCATAATTTAACTTTTGACATTAGGGATTGTGACTATAATTCTTTTTTGGATTATCACCTTTATCTTTTTATCTTTCACTTGCATCTTTGCAGAGTTCCTTTGTGCCAGCTGCTGAGTCACTTTCCAGAAACTTGTAAGTACAGAGTTTCTCTCTGATGCTTTGTCCTTTGCTATCCCAGACTCTCAGATGGTCAGTATTCCTTCTTAGCATGGTCTGTCCTTTATCTCTCATGCCTCTTCCTGCACTACTTTCTTTTGATAAGTTCCTGGACTTTTGCTTTCCACTACCATTTTTTATGTACTTTATTCCTATATCAAGTTTGGCTGCATATCATTCGTATAGCAATCACACATGCTGTTTTGAGACACTACCATTTTGTTATGGAATTATATGTCTCTGGTTTTGCTTGTAGTTATCATTACTTTTCACTGTACTGTAAGTAGCTCATGAGAGAAATGGGAACTTATGCTCCAGTCCGCCCACCTGTTCAGAATATTAAAATAATGGTGGTAATTTGTAAACAAACAGAGGGTCCTTACACAGATACCCTCACGATAATTATGACAGTACATGCTGCCACAAATGTCATGGCCATTACTGCTACCAGTAAAATCAGAGACAAGGGGTACAATCCTCTGATCCATGCCAGTATCCCTAACAAACATGGAGAAATAAAGGACAGGCTAAGTAAAAGATAAATAAATATAAAATATAAATAAAATCAAATAAATAAATGAAATATGAAAGGTTTGTCCCCAAGATTCAGTAGCTAACATTGTGATCAACAGCCAATCACTCCCAAAGAAAATTATTAGAACATTTATACAGCAGGTTGCAAACACTGACTTCCTAGTACCCCCTCCCCAAATCAGTCTGCACTCGCCAGCTTACAGAGCTAGCTTATCTGCAGTAAGTAATTTGTCTAAACTATTGCATTCTCATATACACATACACACAAGGAGAGTAGGACCTTCCAAAGCTACTGAACCGCCCTGCCTTATGGTAATTACTGCCACCAGCTATACCCAGCCTATCATAAACAAAGTTACTGTGCCACTCTTAGGAAATAAGCTAGAAAAATATAAAAATGGATGTTATTTTACAGCTAAGCAATCTGTCTGGCCCAGAGGTAGATGCCAACAGCTAGTCACCACAAAGCAGTACTCTTATATAACAATAAGTAAATAAATAACCATAAGTATGCATTTTAGTTCAAATGGGTAAGCAGATTGTTCATACTGATGCATTGTAGACATGACCTGAACTTTGAACTGTGATTCACAAAAACCCACAGAATTACATACTCACACAGTTTTGTGTGTGATTACATGACAAACGCTTCACCATGATTATTATAAAGCATATATGTATAAAGCATAGATGTATTAGGGTATGGGAAGACAGAGATGGCAAGGGGGAGGGTTAAGGTGTTTACCTCACAGACACAAGGGGTAGAGATTAATTCTCACCTTACAGAATTGGCTAGGCTTAAAATGGCCTAGAAGGGCAGCTAACCTAGTACTTAACTATGAACCTTTGAATAAGACAAACATTACATAGTTAACAATATGACACAGGGGTGAAGACAAACAGCATATAAAGTATTTATGCATGTAGAAATTTCAAAAGGAAAGCAACTAAGATGTTGATATGATTTCTTAGTCTGTTGATCTGCATAAATTATTTTACTTTAACCTTTGTCACTGCATCAGTTACTTGGATGTGCTTTATTCAGATACTGTATGAGCTGTTCTTTAAAAAGTTTGAATGTGTTGCGTTTTCTAATTTAAACTGGTAATTAGTCCCATGTTGCAGCGGCAAGTTTATTGAATGCCTTTTCTCCAACTGTGTTACCAAAAGGTAGCCTTATTACAGATAATGCATATGTTTCAGTACTTATTGTATATATTTTTTTCTTAATGCTAATTTGTGAGTTGAGAGGTGGACAATATTGTAGTGGAATAATTTTGAAAAGCAGAGCACCAAATAGGCTAGCTGCTCTGTAATTAACTTTGAACCATTCAAATTAAAATGTCACAGATGTGAATTTGTTTGCCAGCTTACAGGGCAAAGTGACATATTTCTCTATGCTTTACTCGGTTTAATTTCTCCAAGTCTTTTGGTTTCTAATACCATGATGGAAATGGACT
The DNA here is from genome assembly GCF_019279795.1 of Protopterus annectens. Classification (NCBI taxonomy): domain Eukaryota; kingdom Metazoa; phylum Chordata; order Ceratodontiformes; family Protopteridae; genus Protopterus; species Protopterus annectens. Next base: position 180,286,650 of record NC_056739.1, read on the forward strand.
CTATTCCTAAGTCAAAATATGATTAAAATTCATGAAATCAGTATTGTTTCAATCTTTGATGTCAGCCAAAAGTGCTCTTCACAGCATCTGCAATGTGCCCAGAATTGACTCCTGCTGTAAATTTATATGGAGTTACATGTATTGGTAGCATATCTAAATATGACTGTAAATTATATTTTTATGAGACTCATTAATCCTGCTGCTGTTGGAACTGTCTGGGTATCCTTCTTCCACATTGCCCTTGTTTCTGTCTCCAAATCCTGATATTTTATGACATTGTGTCTCTCTGTACATAAGACACTATAATCATTGGGTGTAGCAATTTCAGTAATCAGTGCTACTTTGTCTTCTCCTCATGGACCACTATATCTGGTTTACTCACATCTGTTTTTTGAACTGTTGCTAATGGGTGATCCCATGTGATAGAAACTTCAACATTTTTATAATGCTTTGTGGCTCATGTTTCTAATGCTTATCAGCTACTTCAATATTGTAATGTTTGCACAATCCCCAATACAACACTCTTGCCACATTATTATGCCTTTCAATATATAGGTCTTCTGCCATTAGTTTATAACACCAGTAACACAATGTGCGACTGTTTCCAGTTCTATTTTAGTGAAACTGCATTTGTCTGTTTCTCCCACATGTTCAATGGACTTTACAAACCAGTGTGTACATAATACCCTATCCTCGGCTGCCAATATTAACCTTTTATCTTTTGGTTTAAATTCACCTCTCTTCAACCATTCCCATGTCACATCCTGAATGACATGAAGTTGTTCCAGGAGTTTTCTTTATCTGCAGCTATATTTATACTTTTACACATTTCGTGCCTTCTCATCTGATCCTTATCTTTATATTATTTTTGTTTTTTGGCACATTCAATAGCTGCCTGATTTTTGTCTACTTCTGGTTTGATTTCCATTCCCACTTGACACTGATATACTTCGGCTAAATCAAACAAGAAAGTCATCTTAGATTTGTTCTCTTCATGTTTTAAAACTTGCATTATGTTTGGATCTGGTGAAGTCAGCCAATATGTATGCAGTCCAACAATTGCAGATCTATACGTGTAATCAGTTTCGAGGAGGCCCATACCTTCTTCAGAATAAGAAATATAAAATCTTGGTATACAATGATTTTTAGCATCTATATCATATTATCATATGATGTAAATAACGAATGCTATTTCATCGTACCGATAATAGCGAAACAACAAAAATATCGAACAAACAGAACATCGAATTCTTTCCCAGGGAAAATATTTGCTGCTCTGTAAAAAAAAAAAATAAACTTCAACACAAATTTAAGTGGGGGGGCTTTGCACACCACATTCCCCATGTGGGGGGCTGTGCCCCCCACACCCCCCACTTAAATATACCAACTTTGAGATCGCACCATAATGGAGGAAATGGCAAAGTCCCGAAGACGGCCCACCAAATTTTTTCCCTGGGAAAAAATTCAATGTTCCGTGACTTCGCTATTTTGCCATTTCGACAGTATCGGATCAACTAAATAGCATTCGCTATTTAGTCCATTCAATAGCATCATATAGACCCGATTTTTATATATCACTTGATAACTGCAAAGCATTTTTCTTGTTTTCCTGTCCAACTGAGACAATACCATTTGAGGCCAGTCAGTCACCCAGAAACTAAAAGTTAGAACAAGAAGAACAAGGTAGCTTATAGCTTGGACTTTGTTCTTAGATGTCAAGTCTGCTTTCAGAATAAATTTTAGTCTTCAAAAATATTCCTTACTGAGTTTTGTTCTTACTTGTTCATGTTTTATTGTGGATCCTTCATCATTTCCCAAATATTTACAATCTCCTTCCTGCTCAAGTTCCTTTACAACACCTTCTTGTCCCAAACTGATATTTTCTTGGTGCTGCAGGTTTCCTGCTTTAACCGCTGTTTTGCACTTTATCAAGACCACATGACATACTTATATCATCTGAGAAAGTTGTAACCAGTGGCGGCTGTGCTTTCGGCTGCTCAGCGGCTAAACGATACAGTTTTAAATAATTTGCAAAAAAGATGAGAAGTCTGTATACCTTGTTGTTTTCTGGGAGCCAAATTATAAATATGAACTAATTTGTTAAGTAGACAGCTTAATGGGCTAAGGCAAGACAAAAGAGCAGCAGTGAGAGAGAGTCACCATAGAACATCCCCTTTGAATTGTTATCCCTGAAATAATAATTTTTCCTTTATCATGCCTTATCTGCAAAGTGGTTTGGCACTGTTTCAAGGTCACTGTAATATAACAGAATGATTTAGGGTGCATCTTATACAACTGTAAGCACTCCTTTTTCCATGAATGTAGGACACTGTCAAATAATTTTTGTAATCTGTCCATGCCATTTTTATGACTTTAACAACAAATGATGCCTTATTTCACATGACTTTCTTTTGTTACCCTTTTATTTTATTGCCATGACTGAATTTTGTTCTAAATGACTATATACTTTGCCAGCATCAACTCCAGTACATACCTTAAACATCATCAGAAGGCAGGTTATTGGTCTATAGCTTTTAGGATAGCTTGCATGTTCATTATTAAGGAGTATTGTTTTTTCTTCTTGTTAACTAGGTTGCTGTTTGTTTGGGATGCAAATATAAGATCTTCATGTAAAGATCTTAATGCTTTTAGCCAGAAGTTAGGTATTGCATCCAGGCGTGGGGTTTACCAGTAAAGAGCTTTTCTTAATTTTGTTTCAGTCTCTCTGGATAATTCTTCATCCCATTTCCTACTCTGTACATTTGAACTTCTTACTGTTTATTTTACTTCTTCTATCCATTCAGCATCTTTGTTACATTCCACAGGGTCTTCGTAGATATTTCTCTAAAATGTGTCTATTCTTTATTTGGTGGTACTTTTGCTTTGTTTCCCAATTCTTTTGGTCATCAATGAATTTCTTATTTTGTACTTTTCCTTTATAGTTAATCTGCATATTTTCTAAGATTTTCTGCCTGTGCTGATATCTTTAGTTTATTATTTTTAATAGTGTATAATATATCTTGGTCTGATACTGTCGGTTGGTTTCATCATGTCTGTATTTCTAGGTATTTTTGTCAATCTATTTCCTCTTGTATACTCTTACAGCAGTGACACTTCTTGCCTTAATTTCTTTAATTGATGGCATTTAATTTCTTCCCTTCTCCCTTATCGCTCTGTGTTTGTGTGGTAAGACTTTGTTATTAATTAACTGTACAGTAATATATCCCATTTACTTCTGTTATATCACATGAATTTCTATTCATAGTCGATTACTGTGCTCATCTTTTTTTATTTATTTATTTTTTATCAGACTTCTAACATTTTGTGAGTTATTGACTTTCTATAATCTGTTTCTTTCATTGATCTTAATATGTCTATCCATCTCCACTAAATCAAACAACTTTTCCCTTAGAGCATTTTCTTCTAAACTAAGGGCACATTCTTTGTTCTCCATTTCCTGCGGACATTCTTCAGAAAATTCCAGAACATCTTCCTGTGACATATTCTCTTCAGCTATATCCTGCACTATTCATTGCTCTTTCATATGGGAACTCACTGGCCTATCACTCCGCAACATCGGCTGCGTCAGGGTTGCCACTCTTTCCGTCTCCATCCCTTTCTGTGCAACTCCCAATGAACTTTTGTACTGGTTTCCTACTGAAACTCCTGTGGCAAGGGATCAGGTGCTTCCCATTCCACCTCTTTCTCCTTAATTTGGGGACTACTCATTGTTCCATTGCACTATGACATTACCAAATTTGGATTTTTGCACTAAGTCCTTCACTAAGTATCTAATCCACATTGTCAGTTTCTATTTCTTTAACTTCCCCACTACTAATCTTCTTTTCTACTTTCCTCTTTTGTTTTCTTTTTTTTTGTATTGTGAACTTTCCCATATCTGAATGCCTTTGCTTGTATTTCTCTTCAAATATCTTTGGTGCCATTTTTTCCATTATTTTGAATTGATTAGTTTTGCTTTCTGCTTTGGACAAATATATTGTTTCCTTCCCATGTCTATATTTCTTCTTCAGATGTCTCCTCCACCTCCCATTTCTCCTTACTTTGGGGACTCATTGTTCCATCAAGCTGTGACATAACCTGTGTTAGACTTTCTATACTAAATCCTTCACTTTGCAGATAATCCATAACTTTAGCTTCTATTTGCTTAACTTCTACTTTACTAATCTTCTATTTTACATTCCTCTTTGTGATCTTATTTTTTGTATTGTGAAAATTTCCATATCTTAGTGCCTTTGCCTGTATTTCCCCTCAAAGAACTTTGGGCCTGCTTTTTTTGTATTGATTAGTTTGGCTTTCTCTTTTGCTTAAATATTGCACTATATCAGATCTATTTTTCTTTCCCATGTCTATGTTTCTTTTTTATACTTTTCAAAAATCTCTAGGTTTTGTTCTTTATAATTTTACATGTCCTCTGTTGCTTATTTTTCCAAGCAACCCAAAGTTTCGTTGTCTATATAACGTTTTCATGGATCAGTTCTATTAATGAACATGCATTTACAGTTGATGCTTTGACAGTTTTTCTTGTGCAAGCATTTTTCTTTCCTCCAATTTCACTCAAACATTTTGAATGTTTTCTGTCTGGAAATGTTGGTCTTCTTGCATAATATTAACAATTCCTTGCTTCTTCCTTATCTTCATTAATCCATTCTGTCATCCTTATGGCTCTTTTTTTGGCCTGTCAGTTTTTGTTGACTACTTCTACATTCTACAATTGGGGGAGGGGGGCATCCACAACCTCAGCCTGGCTTAATCTCATTGTAGGAATATTTCCATGTGTTGAGGATTGCACAATATAATTTTTTTCCACTCCTGGCATCAGTGTGCATACCAAGACTGGGCGCTTTTTTATCCTGGGACTTGTATACCCAGCTATTTTAGCCTGCTTCTGCCCATGATATATGCTATATAAAATACAGTCTGTATATCACTGTCATCTTGATGAGATTTTGTGGAAACAGGGTGTATCATGTGAAGGTACTCACCAATAATTGAGGATTAATTAAATTCCAGCAATACTACTCTCCTTTTCTTGATTTTATTGTCTCTTCATTTAGACCCCTTACTTTCTGTAAGATATGGATGTTGCTATCAGTGTGAAATCCTACAAGAGATATTCCATATTCATGTCAAAGAACTAACACATTCCTACCTATGGCTTGCTCTGCTGATGGAGCAAGGAGGTGAAAGATTTTGTAACACAACTTTAATTGGGTCAGCATCTTGTTAGTGCTTTGAGTAAAGATAACTGAGCAATACCTTTTAGAAATTAAATATACAGACAAGGTTAAATAACTGCACAGTGCAATGGAAAATATAGCATCACAAAAGACAAAAAGATTTATAAGAAAACATTAACTTACATTATAAATATTCCCGAAATGTAATCTGGCTAAAAGAAATTACTAGTCCCTTTCTAACAATGTGTTAAAAAGCACAATATATAACAGACAAAGCCAAAATAGAACAAATTCACTTTTTCCAAAGACCATTCCCAAAATGACTTCTGAAACCTGCATCTTCAAAATACGAAGCATGTTTTCACAACAAGAGGGTTAAGTTACTTTACCTCTGAAGGGTCGTTACCACAAAAAGTATGAATCCAGAAGTGTTTCCAAACCGTCAGCCTTAAATATCAGTTAAGTGCTTTTGTCCTTATGGTAATGGGCTCTTTTCTATTAATGTACGCTTGTGCACATTTGGCTCAGTGTTTTACATCTTTTTTTTGTTACACAGCTGGAGGTTGAGACTATGTTTGGTTTCTGGATTGGAGTTACGAAGCTGAATCATCACTGGACTATATAGTGTCAGTTCAGCTTCAACCGAGTGAATATCCCTTTCAGGGTAAGATGCTTCCATGGTTTTGATATTCCAAGCTTAAATTGCTGAACACTGTCTTTCTGGAAAATTCCATTACATAAAATAGAAAGCATGGCAGAAACTAAGTCCACCTCTCATAATTTCCAGTGGTATATGTGTTTCTGCAGTCATCCCAAATAGAGATAAAAGCCAGTCTCAGCTTTTATATTCTAGTGTTGTTTTACAGCTAATCAGTTATATATTTTACATAGTCTTGCATCTTTTCTTAAAAAAATGCAAGTTTAATTATTTTTTTTTACATTTTTTAAACATTTTCCAGTCCCAATACATCATCACTGAAAACATTTACAAATGTTATATAACTTCCCTAAACATTACAACTTGGTTGCATTTTAACTAAGAAAACATATTTTTTATGCAACCTTCATACAACCATTTGCAAAGGTTTAAGCTGCCACTGATATAGTTCAGGTTGGGGTGCACCTCACTATAAGCTTATGACACTGATAAGGTTTAAGTGATCACACAATGAGCTTATGACATTGGTGAGGTTAGTCTGCTTACACTATGACCTTATGAAACTGGTGAGGTTAGGGTGCACCACATTATGAGTTTCTGAAATCAATGAGGTTAGGGTGCATCACATTATGAGCTTATGAAATTAATGAGGTTTGGATGCACCACACTATGACCTTATGAAATTGGTGAGGTTAAGGTAGATCGCTCTTTGAACTTATGACATTGGTATCATACAACGGGAATTAGCACATGAATTAAACTGTATAGATTTTGTTATTTAATCAACTCAGAGGAAAGTGAGCTATAATGGGATGATGATCGAACCAGAAAATTAATTAAGATCCTAAATGACACTACTTTCACTGGCTAAAGAAAGGGCACAGTAATCAGAATGAAGACAGGGCTTGCCTCCTGAGAATATTAAAGCAGTGACAGGTTCTCCCCTCATTAAGTGCAACGTACAGAGATCTGTGATAAAAAGAAAAAAATGGACAAAAAAATATGACAAAAATAATGCGGAAGGTAAGGAGAACCAGTGCCGACACATTAGGCCAAACTGATTTAGTCTGGCTGTACTGTTGGAAGTGTGCGTTAACAGCTTGTTAGCAGAAAACAAGAAGCACACAGTCAGCCTTGACAAGATATTAATATAGTATAGTTTATAGCAAGGAACATAAAATGGAAAAAAATGAGAAAGTGCTATCAACCTCTATATGAATAAAGGGAATAAAGCAACAAAAGAAAATAGCATTTAGGACAAACTCTGCATTAAACTGACAAATGGAAATGGCTACAAAAGGATGTGTGGACTCTTTTTCACAAAGCTATATGTACTGCAAAATACACCCCATTGGGCTCTATAAAGTCCACCCTTGGATAATGTGATTGTTGTCTGTGCACACTAAGTCAGGCTAAGCTCAATATGTACCTAGACAGTACAGACAATCCACAGGAAATTCTTGAATTCTGATAATGTCCTGAGCACTGCGGATAATAAGAGTATTTTGTACATATTGTTTTTCTTATTTCCAATAGAACTTGAAGGACCTGCATATTTGTTTGCAAATGTTTATGCCAGCTGCTCCTTTTGGGTTTCCTTGCTTAGAAAATGTTGAGACTATAAGAATTTCAATAGCACAGCAAGGAAGAATTGGAGAACTAAAAAACATAATGGAATCAAAGACTGTAAATGTAAAAAGATCTAAGGATTTTTTTTTTTTGGTAAATGGCATTCATTCACAGAAACAGATGGAAATATTACTTAGTATTCAGGGGCAGATAATATCAAAACATGGCTCGACTGGGTTTGGAGTGACTTATTGACTGGCTAACTTCTATATAGATAGGAAGAGCCCACCAGAATAACAGCAAGGTAAAAGCAAATCCAGCATATCACTTCATAATGAAACTGCTTGAGTACAATGGTAAGGAGGTCTGCCACGAGTACATGGAGTATGGAAAAGCAAGTGATGTGATATAAATTACAGTTTTGCACATTATAACTTGACTTTGTTCTGTAAGTGAAAAGTGGCCCTGAAATTTCCATTACCTTCAAATAACTTCTTATTTGCATATCCTACTAAGGGAGCAGTATTCCTGCACTCTAGGACTCAAACAAAATCCTAGCTGAGGTCACCAAAGCCGAACCTGGGCATCAGGATGAGAATCCAGATAACAAAAGTAGGACTGAGCCTTTCCAGAACTCCAGTGGAGTCACTTGGGGAGTAAGAAGAGCAAAACCCTGCAAAGACCCATTTATATCAAGCGGGTGAGAAGCTCTAGACAATAATTAACAATTAAAAGAATTTATTTGGGAGGGGATAAGGGAAAGACTTAAATCTGACAAGTTAATCATCCCCAAAGAATGAGGTGGTTTAAGATTACCTGATTTGTGAGGATATTTCAGAGCTACTTTACACAGCTGAGTCTCATATACATAACACAAGCAGAAGGTTATAAGTCAAAGTGGAAAGGGATAATGATGAATTGGGGGGGGGGGCTCAAGAAATAAGGAGAGATGGATTTTGGGTGCAGATCCTTAAAGAGAATAAAAACAACCATATAGAAAATTATACTCAAAGTTGCAGAAAGTATTCTAAGAAATCAGTCAACACAAGAATATAGAAAGGAGATATTGCAAAGAAGGATGACTGTAAGAAGGGATACAGAAAATAGGCAAGATGAGGCTGGAATTTACTATAGAAAACTACCAAGGGAACCAAGATATTGGGAGCAAAAAACTAGAGAGGGAAAGGTAATAAACTGGGGGTGAGACAAAGCAGAGGTTTGGACTACAGGTTAGTGTTTGCCTTCCTTGTGAGAGATTGATATCAGAGTATAGGTAAAGAGAAAGGCATATTGGAGTACCAAATGGATGACCAGCTCTGATAGTGTTTTAATAGAATCGAGAACAGGAGCTAATGCTAAAAAAGGGATAATTAGTTGAGCATGTAAAATATTGCAAGATAACTAAAAGGATCAGTCATAGGAGATTAGAAAAACTGGAATGGGAAACACTGGAAAACCAATGGAAAGCAATGTGTATGGATTACAAGTATGCAACAAGGTCCAGAAGTTTAGAATTTTGTTTGGAAGTGTTTGAAAATATATTTTATACCCTAGCAAACTTCAAAGAATTTTTCCTTAGATAGCAAATGCTGGAAGTGTGATGGGAAAGAGAGACAGGAACCTGTTTCCAGGGATTGTACTGAGTTGTCAGATTTTAAAAAATCCCCTGCAAAGTACTCTGTCAGAAATATCGGTGGGAAAATGGTTGTAACTAAAGAAATTGTTTTTTTGTGCTGAGACACAGGATCTGAATTGTCTAGACATAGTAAAGCCTTATTATGTTTAATGCTTCTGTCTACCCAAAGAGTGATTAGTAGAAAATGGAAATCCAAATCCAAACCAGTTGTAAGTGAAGTATTGAATATTGTCAAAAGTGACTAAACAACTGGAAGAGGGGATCTTTATAAAATGGAAAGAACTAGTTACATAGAAATAAATATAATTTTGGAGAAGAATATATGCATAATACTATTCAGGAAGAGGAGTGAGGTTTAGGGTAAGCAGGAACTGAGCAATTAATGTAATGCTGGAGTGAATGCCATTTATTATACGTAAAGAACGAAAACATATATGTAATGTATAATGCATGAAAAATGTTAACATGGCTTGTTTTCTTTTTTAATATATGTTTATCTATGTTGTAAGTGATAATTTAATAAAGGTGTTTCAAAAAAGTTATTAAGAACCACATCCTGCATCCAAGGGGAACAAAAAGAATGACACATCACATCTGTGAATGGCACATCACACCTTTGAATGACACATCACACCTGTGAATGGCACATCACACCAAAGAAGGATACATCACACCAAAGAATGACACATCACACCTGCGGATGATGCATCACACCTGTGAATGAAACATCACACCAAAGAATGGCACATCACACCAGCGAAGGACATGTCACACCTGCGAATGACACATCACACCTGTGAATGATGCATCACACCTGTGACTGACACGTCACACCAAAGAATGAGCTGGCAAAAGACTTTACTCAACAGATACCAAGCCACTAGATGACATAAAAAAAGAATGAGATGGAGAAGAAGACATTATACCAATACCAGATTTTCTGCTGGGGAGTTAAACTTAACATAAGGAGAATGACAGGCAGCTTTTAATTTTGGACTACAAATGAAAGTTACTAAAGGTGATTTTTTTTTTGCATAAATGATCAATTTTTTTGGTTCTTGGTACATGTCTAATTTTAATTCAGATCAATCAGTGATTTTGTTCTTGGTGTATGGCTCATTTTGTTCGTGGGCTTACACATTTTGTATTAGTTATAATGCTTGAATGCATCTCCAGTGCTAACCCCCCCCCACACACACACACACACACACACACACACACACACACACACACACACACACACACTGATTCTCCTTGCAGTATCACACTGGGATTTATGACTTACTACTTGTAACCATCTCTAGTGATGGGGGGGGGGGGGTAGAATATGTTCACATGTACTGTCCAAGTCATAAGGGGATGACGATTTTCTTGATCATGTTCCCTTGCATTTTATCTTCCAACATGTTTTACAAAGTAATATGTTAACTTTGTTACCATTGTGTTAGAAAACATGAAACAATAGATTGATATGTTTAGGCTGAAAACCTGCTCCGCTATCTTAAGTGCAATTTTTTTCCATGTATTTTCTTTGAACAGATTGTTCTCTGTACATAAAAACTTACAAACACTGAAAGAACATGCATTCACATAAAATGGAGAACTATTTCAAGAGAAGTTGCATGCAGATTGTTTGCTGTGGACTGGAAAGACAAAAGGAATATATCAGTAACTTACACTGCCCTATTTACACAATTGTGCAATGTGAGCAAAAAAGAAACAAAATGTGAACTTGGTAAATGAGATTGATAAATTAGGATGTGTTCAGTCAGAAAAGTGACAAGATCTCCATTTTTCCCTTCACAGTTTTTTGGCTCAGTTAATCAACATGAAAGGTTTATTCCTAACCAAAGTGAGTATCACTACCGATGATGGTGAAAGATAATTTGTCGTGCCAATGGAAAAAAATTAAAATCCATTCAGAAAATGTAAAGAAATGCTGACTTCTAGAAAGGTGGTAGTGTACTATGACCAAAAGTCACAAACATTGCTATGTAAAATGGTGAGTGTGATGTACCTGTCAGCAAGAAGTGCAAGAAATGAGAACACAATAGGCTATTAAAACTCAATAATGATGTCTATCCTGACAAGTGAAGACTTTGGCAATGGTTCTGAATCTTTTTATGAATAATAGCTGCTGTGTTTCAGTGCTGTAGCTATCTCATTTACAGACTTTGTGAAGACTGAAATTACATTTTACCATAATTTACTTTGTGATTCTATGTGGTAAAAGGAAGGTAGTGTGTTGTATTGAGCAGTACATGTAGCTTGACAAAATTATATCCACATCCACTTATGAACCAAATGTGCATAATGACAGCAGGTTATTCTGTGCTTAAGAAATCATCCACTGTCATTGAGGTGGTTTAAAACATATCTACTGGTTTCTGTGAGGCTTTCATCTATGTACGCATTATTCACAGAGCAGTTTATACAAATGTTCAGCTTTAGATGAAGAGAAGTTATAGTAGGTATCATTTGACAGAAAACTGCAATTAAAGGACTTGAAATTGCCACATTATCCAAGGAGGCCTATGCTACATTCTCATCTTCTTGCAGAAGCATATTTTATGCTTATGATTAGTACATTAGAGACCTTGTACCAGAACCTACTTGGGAAAACAGCAGCCTTGGACCTGGTGCTGTTAAGCTGGGAAGGAGAGAAGATTCCTATCTCAAAATGGTGTGCATTCATTTGTGTTCAAATGATCACCAAATAATGTAGTTCATAATTAAGTTATCTACAGTCAAGTGAGTTAAATGTATGGGTCACAGACAGAAGGCAGCATTTTACAAAGCATGGCAGTTACTCAGTTAGATGTATTAGGTAGGCTCAAGATAGTCTGAAAGGACAATTGCAAAACATTAAAAATTTCATCCTAGAGCAAATACACACTTGTGTGAGAAATTATACCTATAAAAAAGGAGGGAAACCCACAACAGTTTTCAAATCTGGCAAGAGAGATGGAATCCTGATCGTGATGTAGGCAAACAGAGTTTAATTAACAGTCCTGAGACAAGGAGGAGCCAGATAGTGAGGGGGAAAGTGAAGAGAATTGGCCAGTTTGCCTGTCTTGGGAGAGAGGTGGGAGGGTTTTATGTGCAGGGCACATTGTTTGGTACAATTTTCCTGGTGAATAGGCAGACCATCCCTCATGCTGTGTGGGGAGGGGGAGAGCATCTCACAGAAATATCCTGTGCATAAAAGCCATTGCACACTTCCCCCCGATGTCCTTCCAGATGTGTGCAGCTAGGCCCAGGGAGAAAATTAACAAAAACCTCAAACAGTTCTTGATACCTGTCTGGATGATGACCTTTTTGAGTTGGCCTTTACTCCAATGATTGAAAATGACTGAGAAGATACTGATGGCTGACAGACATTGGGGTAATAATGAAAAATAGTTTGGTAAGGTATATGGTATTTAAGAAGTACATGGAAACACAAGAGATAGACAACAGTACTTATTAAAGCAGAAGGAAGTGTGAAAAGAAGAAAATCAAAGACTCGTATAGAGGACGATAGAGCAAATAAAATCATGCATGAAGATAAAATCTTCAGATACATTAGAGACAGTAAAACAAGTTTAGTGATGGGGAAAGGTAGTAAATAAAAACTGAAGAAACAGACCAACTGAGAAGTGAAGGGTTTAGTGTAGAAGCTCTGATACATGCAGTATTTCAGCTTGATGAGCCAATAGGTTCTCAGAAAATGGCACAACAGCCAGGAGAAAAATTTTAGAAAAGCTATACCACAAAATAAAATTATAAAACCTTTTGCGGGTGACTTTCTTGAAAATCTAGAGAGGATTGCACAGCAGAGCTATCAGCCAAGAAGAGACTAATCTAAGGACACCTGCAATAGAAATTTTCAAATGTATTAAGGTAGATAAAAGAAAGATACTACAGCTAGTGAATAAGATTCAGTGTTAGAAGACTAACAAAACAGATGAACACAGAAACTGGAACCATTAAAATTCAGGTGATATAACAGAAATAAATAGAATGTTGTACCATACTAAAACAAGCAAAATACTACACGAAATTACAGCATAACAAGGGAAAGGACGTGAAGAAGTAGAACATTACCATGACAACCTTGAGCATAGAGTGGGAGAACTAATAAAACAACTAAGACAAAAAATATCGCTACTAGTAAAGTAGAAAAAAGGAATGTAAAAGGATATCATAAAATTTTTAAAGACAGATATGATAAAAGCAACGCACAGCATCAAAACAGATAAGGATTTATCTTACACTATCTCTGACAAAAAAAAAACTAAAAGTATAACCACAAGCAAAAGAACTTAAAAGATATGAAGAAAAAATATTCACAAAATTATTATTATTATTATCATTAACACTACTGTACAAAAGAAGAAGTCAAGACATTTTGGAGAAGTAGTTATGAAGATTCTGTGGCATACAAGAAAGACGCTGCTTCATTTGCTTCACAAGAGATGGCTTGCACCTGTTACCCCTAGGCTTTTGAATACTGGCCAAGGCTCTTGCTGCCCCCATAGTACCTTTTTTAGGCAAAGCTCAAAAGTCAAACCCACCTCCGTAAACAGCACAAATAAAAAAATGAGGGTTATGCTACTCAACGCAAGGAGTTTAAATCTCAAAATGCACGCACTCGAAGCACTCGTCAGTATGGAGAACGTCGACATCTGTGCAGTAACTGAAACCTGGTTCAAGGCTCCACAGAGCTCCCCAGTACTACCAGGCTACAACTCATACCACAAATTTTGGCCACAGAACATGGACCAAAACACAAAAGGAGGGGGTGTATCCATATTTATCAAGGATGCCTACACCTCCAGGTTAGTGGCACAGCATGATACCTCCGAGATCATCCATGTGCAACTAACATCAGGCAAATCTGCAATGTAAATTGTGGCCTGCTACAGATCACCCTCCATGACCCAGGACCACCACTCTGCCTTTCTGGAGACAATGGAAAACATGAAGGTCCTACCGAATACCCTGATATTGGGCAATTTCAATTATCCTACTGTTAACTGGGAAAACTACTCAAGTACAAACTCCCAAGTCCAGCGCTTCCTGGAATTTATCAACAAAAATGCCCTTGACCAGCTGATAAACTCCCCTACCAGAGGTGAAAACATATTGGACCTGGTCATCACCAACATGGGCGACAGGTGTTCCACACCGGAGGTCAACCTGTCACTGGTTAGATCAAACCATAAACTAATCACTCTGGATGTCCACACCACACCACCACCTCCAACCAAGGAAACCACAGTGAAAAAACTTTCTATAGCAAACTTCACCTTATGTAAGACAGAGGTGGTAAGTTTCACAGCCCCCACGCTAAAGGATAACAGTGTCCAAAATGCAGAAACCTTTAGAAATGCACTCTATGAGCACCTACAAGGATGCATGGATCATGTCATCCCTAGCAAAACCAAGACTCACTCTCCTAAGAGAAGGAAACCAGTCTGGTGGACCCCTGCCATAAACAGGTTATACAATAAAAGGAGGAAACTAGTTCAGAAAAAAAGCAAATCCCAAGAAGGAAAGACATCCCTGATCAGTATCAGTAAGAAACTAATGTCCCTCATAAAGTCCTCCAAGGCTAACTTCGAAAGAAAAATAGCCAAGGATTCAAAAGATAACCACAAAGCCTTCTTTAGCTATGTCAAGAATCTAAGTGGCAGCTCACAGATATGCTCTGAGCTAGTGCAAAATAGCACAAAATATACTGAACCCACTGATATTGCCAACATCCTGGCAGATAAATTCAGTGCAAACTTCACCCCCCTCTCACCTCCAAAAGGGCCCACAACAATACCGGAAAAGAGTAGTGTCCCAGAAATCACAGACGCACAGGTGAAAGTAGCCCTGTCAAATGCCAAAAGCACAGCGTCAATGGGGCCAGATGGTGTCCCAGGCTGCATCTTGCACGAACTACAGAACAAACTAACCCCCCACCTAAACACACTGTTCAACCTCAGCCTCTCCACAGGCTACGTGCCCATAGAATGGCACACAGCAACGGTTATTCCGCACCACAAAGGAGGGGCCACAACTGACCCTGGTAACTATCACCCCATAAGCCTGACTAGCCTGTTCTGCAAGGCTATGGAGCGCATCATCATGGAACTCATTAACAAAGACATTGGGAACCTCCAAACACTTGATGTGACCCAGTTCAGCTTTAAGGGCAGATCATGCCTACTAAACCTGGTTGACTTCTTTGAGACAGTCAGCAAGGCCATAGATGAGGGGAAGGTAGTTCACACAGCCTACCTTGACCTTGCCAAGGCTTTTGACACCATTCCCCACTTGGGAATTAAAGAAAAACACACCAGCCTGAACATAAACCCCTACATCACGAGATGGGTTGCCAACTGGCTTACAGACAGAACTCACACGGTAAGAATAGCGGGCTCCAGGTCAGACTCTAAACCAGTCACAAGTGGTGTCCCACAAGGCTCGGTCCTGGGACCCCTACTGTTCGGCATATACTTCTCTAAAGTACAGGCAAACACAGGAGGACTATGGCTAACCAAGTTCACCGATGACTTCAAACTGGGAGCCATAATTGACTCTCTGGCTGACACGAACATTCTCCAAATGTGCCTTACTGAGACGGACACCTGATGTCAAAGTCATAGTCTCAAGCTAAATGCCAAAAAAATGCATAGTCATCCCATTTGGGAAAAACAAAACACCCATGAATTACCACATAGGTGGCAGCCCCCTTAATACAGAAGAGGTAATAAGAGATCTGGGGACCCAGGTAGATAGTAATCTCTCCTTTGACAATCATATTGCCAAAGTAGTTAGGAAATCCTTCTATGTAGCCCATCTAATTACTAAAGGGTTCGCAACTAAAAATAAAGAGGTTATAGTGCCCCACTACTTGTCACTCATCAGACCCATCATAGAGTACAATGCCTCATTTGGGATGTACCTCACAAGGCACTTCCAACAGCTGGAAAGACCACAAAAGTACCTCACCAAGAGGATTACTGGCCTCAAACATATGTCCTATGCAACTCAACTGGAAAAACTTCAGCTGTACTCAGTGGCATATCGCTTACTCAGAGGTGATCTCTGCCTGACTTACAAAGCCATGTCCAACTCAGACTTGATGGACATGTTCCACCTAAAGAAATCCAAGTCACTGCGAGCCACTCATTCTAGTGAGCTAAACCTCACCACAACAATAAATAGAACCTGCTGGAGGGATAGATTCCTGTCAGAGACTCCCCATGCTTTGGAACAAAATTCCTAACTACATTAGGCAGACCCCTTCACTAACACTCTTCAAAAGAAACCTTGATGAGTGGAGGGGTAACAGAAAATACACCCCTGGGATCACTTCATTGGCTCTTCTTGACAGAGGCTCAGTTAATTAATCAATGGGGTGGCGAAAGCTGACACACACTGGCTAGGCTTATAAATGCCCTCCGGCAGATAGCCTAGTACCTACCTATGAACCTATATAAATAGCAAAATAAACGGTAAGAAGTGCTAATGTGGAATATATGAAATGGAATGAAGTAACAACCAGAGAAAGTGAGACTAAAGTAAGAAATATTCTTAAATGGAAACTCAGAGTTCTGCATGCAGCATTCAGCTTAGCTGTGAATAAATCATAAGTGTATGTATATCCTGAACAGACACCAACTTGGTTAACAACAGAAAAAACATCTTCCTAAAAGCAAACTTGTAAGCCTAACTTCCATTTTGTTTTGTTAATTATGTACTGGAACAAAGGATTACTTGTTATTAAACAAAGCCATAATGGAGACCTATGTGGAAAATGCATAAATATAGTTGCAAGTATAGAAAACATATGGAAAAACCTTGTGCTGATCAGGATCAAATGCAGGAATGGTTAAGGAGTGGCAAATTCAAACCAAGAGATAAAAGTTCAATACTGGCGGCCCAAGACAGTGGGTTACGTGCACATTGGTTTACAAAGTCCATTGAACATGTGGGAGAAACAGACAAATGTAGGTTTTGTAAAGCAGAATTGGAAACAGTTGCACACCTCATTGCTGGTTGTGACATACTAATGGCAGAAGGACTGTATACTGAAAGCCATAAAAATGTGGCAAGACTGCTGCACTGGGGATTATACAAACATTATGGTATTGAACTGGCTGAAATACACTGGAAACATGAGCCACAAAGCTTCATAGAACATGATGAAGTCTGTATCACATGGGATCACCCATTACCAACAGTTCAAAAGACAGATGCTAGAAAATCAGATATAGTAGTTCATGAAAAGAAGACAAAGGTAGCACTGATCATCAAAATCGCCATACCCAGTGACTTCAGGGTCTTGCATACAGAGTGACACACAGTCATAAACTACCAGGATTTGCAGGCAGAAACACGAGCAACATGGAAGAAAGATACTCAGACAGTTCCACTAGTAGTAGTAGCAGTTGTAGTAGTAGCAATGGGTCTTATAAAAAAGAATCTCCAATTGAATTTAGATATGCTACCAATACATGTAACTCCATACAAATTGCAGGAGGAGTCATTACTGGGCACATTGCGGGTGCTGCATAGAGAAGTTCTGGTTGACATCAAAGACTGAAACAATACTAATTTCATGAACTTAAATTGTACTTTGTTTTAAGAATGGGGCCCATTCTCATCATGGTATTAGTAACCCAAAAATTTTGGAGAAATTAAAAAAGAGAGAGACTCAGTGAATCCTTAGATTTGGGGTGTACATAAAAGGGTTCTGAAACAGAACAATTAAATGAAAACTGGTGTTTAGTATTAATGGGGGAAGACAACCTGTCTTGGCTTACTGCAATACCAGTATTAAGAGCCTGGTAATTCCTGTGCTGCATGCAGCATATTGATTGGTTAAGAGGTTGTGCCTGCATGGATGTGCACATGTACCTCCTGACAGCAGCCATTGTGGAACTCAGAGGGCATCTATTCAGAGGGGTGTTAAGGCACACTCCCTGGCAGCAGTACAACATGCAGAAGCATCCTCAGCCTCCTCACCAGCCCTGGGCACATCTCAGGCTGAGCCTGGGGGTGGCAAACGTGAGTTTAGTAAATCCAGTGAATGAGGTGAGAGACTGATAACAAGTCATAGTCAGCTGCAGGGAGGTATGTAAGAGAGAAAGATGTACATGTAACAATAGCAAAAACAAAGTGGGCAGTACAGCTGGTCCTAACCATTCAATGCAGATTGCTTGGAAAACTAAGAGGACATACAAATCAGATAAGCAGGATAAAGTTCACCACCAAACCCAATACTCAACTTCATTTGCTACATCCCTGGCTTGGAAGACATACTTTCAAAGATCAAGACAATATTCCACCATCTTCCAGATGTTATCATGCCCCTTGTCTCTACTGGCCTCAAGTGAGAAGACCTTTAGCTCCTTTAGTCCTCAAACTCATAGATCTTTTTAGTGGTTTTCCTCTGGGCTCCTTTCAACTACCTGATATTTATTTTCAAGTATGAATTCCAAGTTTGCTCGTAGTACTGAAGGTGTGGTCTGACTCTGTTGACTATGTCTGTATTGATTGAAACCATTAACTCTTTGCTTCTGAACTCTATCTCCATGAGGATATGCACACCATTTTATTTGCTGCTGTCAGTCCTCTTTCACTATGATGCTGATGAACACCCAAGATCCTTTTCTTATTCTTATGTCCTCAGATTAGACAACACAACATAGTTCTTTTGCCACAAGTGCAGTGATTTGCATTTGTTTTCAGTGAACCTCAACTACCACCTTTCTGGTCACTCATTCAATCTTTCCAAATTCTTCTGTAGGCTCTTTTCCATCCCCTGTATGTCATCAGTGAAGAGGATAACTGTGTTCTCTACTCCGTTATATCTGTAAAGTACTCAGAACAGACTCATGTGATACACCACTACTTTCTATAACTGTTCCTTACAGCACCCCTCTCACTATCAATAACCTACCACTCAGTCATGCAGCAGTCCAGCGCATGATTCTTCATCCCACATCAGAACCTTTTATTTGCCTCCTGACTGGGGCTAAATCAAAGGCTTTGATGAAATCCATTTAGCACATGCCTACTGGTATTTTCCTAGCAAGTGCAAGTGTTAATAAATCATAGCATTGGATCAAGTTAATGACAGGTTTTTCTTCTGGCTATGAAGACCTACTGATTAATGTTATGGTGCTTGTTGTTCACTAGAAACATTACTGACCTTTCATTTGGGGCTGTTTTCATGACTCTGCCTGCCACTGCTGTAAGCCAGTAGGTCTGCTGTTCCCCAGATTTTTCCTGTGACCCCAGATAACACAGTTACTGTCTTTCTGTCCTTAGACTGCACTAGCCAGCAATGTGTTGAAAATATGAATCAGGTGGCCAGCCAGTAAACTATCCAGATTTCTGAGGACTATGAGAGGTAGTCCATCTAGTGTCTGTACTTTATCCTCCATCAGTATGTCACGTTTCCTGTCCACCTTCTCCCTCTCATTCCTATCAGTCCATATTTTACAACTTCTGTCCAGCCTCCTTCTAAGCACAGCACCATTCCCATGATTATCTTTGCAAAAAAAAAATGACGCAACTTATTCATTAAGCATCTCTACATTTTTCAGTGTCTACTGTAATCTCGATCACACCTTTGTAATGTGTCCCTCCTCTCCTCATTTTTGGTATGAACCTGAAAAACGTCCAAGTTTCTATTCTTGACCCTTCTGCCAATCCCTTTTAGCTTTTGTCTTTACCACCTTTTTCTCCTCTTCTAACCCCTATAATGCATAATGCAATGTTCCAAAATCCCATGCCATCCTTTTGTCCATGTTTTCTTATCCCACTCAAAACCACACAGTAGATCAGATACTCATAATGAGATCTTATATCTTGTTTTCTATTGCTGATCTCTCTTTTACATATCAATTACCTCATCTGCCTATCTTACTATTTTGTCACTTTGCTTAATTATCTTTAGATATTTTAAAAGAGCGTCCCAAGTCTCATACCTCTTTTGTTGCTGAGTCTTCTTTTGCACCAATTGTTTACCCTACCTCTCTCCTCTTTGTTTTGCTGCACATATATTTTGCATTCAATTTAAGCTGTCATATTTCAGACCACTCACCAGTCTTGTCATGTCCTCTCTCTTTCTGTGTGTATCTCCTTGTTGTGTATCATTGTAATATTGCCTAAGAGGTGTACTTTTTCCTCTAGATGTGTATCTATTTAAGATGTACTTGACCTGAGTACTGCCCCCCCCCCCCCATCATGCCCATATGACATCTTTTCTGTCATTTGTGTAACTCGATTTAATATTACCTTTGGTTTAAGTTTGTCTAGACAGTATTTCATACATGGTTCTACTCTGTAATCAGCTGTGTGCACTTAATAGGTTGAGTAATCTATGTATTAGTGCTTTCAACCCCTTCCTGAATTCTACATATGTCAAATCTAAAGCCTCTTTCTTGCCTGCTGCCCTAATCACCTAATCAAAGTTCCTATGGTATGCCACTCCTGTTTCACAGCCATGCTGTCTTGGGCATTCTTCCCCATTAAATTCCAAATACTCCTTCCCATCACACTGACATCATCAGCATCAGCCAAGCCAATAAAAACTGTTGTGCTCCTAAGTCTATAAAGGGGAATTACACAGAATCTCTAAGTCTTCAGGAACACAATTCTCTAGCCATAAATTATTATAGAAGTTAGTTAAGGGCTTTACCAGTTCATTTCTAATTTGTCTCAGAATTCTAGGCTGAATCCCATCCGGCCCTGTTCATATGTTTCCCTTTAGATTTGGGGGTAACTTATTATTTTTCTTCTGCAATATAATTATATTGAACTGTCTTATCTGGCTCCACATGGCAAATCTCCTTTGTCTTCTTTTGTAAGTACCGTTGAGTCTTCAGCATATACATTTACCTCAGGTATAATAATGCAATGTTGGAAAACATTGCATACTAGTGGCTGCAGCCAATGTGAGGGTCATTTTGCTTTTCACTTAGATACAGCAACCTTGAAGATGAGTAAGAGGGTGCAATTAGAGTAAATGCTCCCAGGAGAAAGAAATGAATTCAAATGTCATGTTGAACACCGCCATCAACATGGAATTGTGTTTGAATAAGTGACTTTGAGGCTGTGATCCCATACCCTAAGACTGAGCAAAAACTTTGACTTACTAAGTAGAACTATATTCACCGTCATTTCCTGACTAAGTCATCTATATTGTTAAGCTTCATTCTTTCTTCTTCGTTTTGTCTTTTGTCACTCAGTAATGTTTCTGTAAAATATTTTATCTGACAATATTTCCTTCAGTTCGGCTTTTGCTTTTCCGATTCCCTTTCCTGGTCCCTTCTCCCTATTTCAGTATTGTTATGTGGGCGTTTTTGTACATCCTTGTATGTCGTAATGTTAGAAAACTCTTAATTTCAGAACTGTAGGGTTTTACTTATTTTTGGGTTTCATATTTGTTTCAAATGACCACGGATTTTGTAATAACTGTTATGTATACCTAATATTTGTCATTGCTGTCCTTATGTCTGTTTGCTAGAAGTTTCTGAGATCCAAACTTATGAAACACACAAATGCTGACTTGTGATTGGCTTAAGGCTGTAGTTAAGTTGTTCATGACCTACACAGCTTGGTGATCCTTTGTTTTCCTGTGGATGCCCACTTTCAAATGCATGATCCCATCTCACTTCCTTTTGAAAAGGAGCAGTTTAGTACTGAGTTTACTAGAGCAGGCTCAGCTACTATTTTCATGTGGTCTGTCTCTTGTACAGCATCAAGAGTAATGCAGCTGTCTGGTATGGATTTCTGATCCAATACCTTGGTAAACCAGTCAAAGAATATTACTACTTTATTCCAAATCACACAGAATGATAAGAAAGCACTAATGCCGGACAGGGTGGTGTTACTGGGGAAATAATGGATCACCCCTGGGTGTTATGAAATATGGTGCTTCCACCCTTGGAAAGGCTATTATTTCCCCACACCACAACCAGACAAAATCATTACATGAAAAAAATGGGCCATTAAATTGATTTGTATTTTCTTTATTGTTAATAAATTTATATATTTTCATATTTTATGCAAAATAGTTCCTCCGTCGAATGTCTTATAGTTGTTATTGGATATAAAATTACAGCTGGAGGATGTATTTTACATCGAAAATATACACTAAGTAAGAATTTAATATCTTCATTCATGCATGCCACACAAAAGATTCATATCTACATACACTAACAGATGCAAAGGCATTAAATACAATCTCTTACACACAAGCAAAAACTCATGCAAACCTTTACATGCAGGGGCAAAGAGACTCACATACAGGAGTTAAAAACACAAGGACATGCCCACAAATATGTCTAGAAGTTACACTTTGTTGACATCCTACAGTACAGGTGTGTCACTGTGATCAAAGGAATGACAAATTTGCAAAGAGTGCAAACAAATGCATCCCCCACCCATATACACATACCTTTCAACTTGCCCCAATTTTGTATAATGTCCCTGATTTTACCACATATTTGTACTCTATCATTTGAAAAAATGTTTATGCAACATACTTCTTATTGTTCAGAAAAAGTAGGCTGATGCAAAACCTCTTCTCTGTATACTTTTTAAGTGAATTAGGGTAATATTTAAAAGTATTCCTGATTTGGGATCTTTGACACATCATTATTGCTTTTTTTTTCCTCTCCAGTTTAGTTTTCTCTAAAAAAAAAAAAAAGAAAAAATAAATCATGAATGCTGGTTGGCAGAAAGCATGGGGTAGAGTTTAGCCAGAAACCGCATTTCTGTTGTGTTGTCCTGTATAAGTGGCTGAGGGCCAACTAATACAGCAGTCTTTACACAAGTCTTTATTTTGGCCACAGTACATCATTTTTATAAAAATAATTATTATATCATTACAACTCTGTTTTATAAATATATTACTGAACCTCTTATGAACAATACTGTTTTTTGTGATTCTGACTGTATAAACAGATATTTATTAAATTTCTGTTACCCACATTTCTCTACTCAGGCTGGAGGAAAAGCTGAGGTCTAGCCCAATGAGATGAGAGTGTAAAGCAGAAATTCAAGTCTGAGACAGAATTATTAAATCAACTACCAGCATGTCATTGGAATACTGTAGGAAACTAAGAACTACGAAAAAATCCACAGTAACAAACTGTGAACATAACGGCAACTGCACAGAAGGCACCTCCAACCAAACCAGGACCAAAGTACTGAAAGGAAAGCTTTGACAAACACTGGAGAAATTAAATGTATATTAGAGATAAGCAGAGTATTACATTCAAATCTTTTAAAGAATCTCTGTGGTAAGTAGAAAATATGTATGTTTTCACCATCTCCATGATAAAATATACAGAGGATTATGCATGTAGCCACAATGCAAGCAATATTCTATAGATGGAATCTCAGCTACAATTACCCTCAACACTCTCTTAAGATGGATCATCCCCAAAACAATTTTTTTCAGTGAGAACAGATCAAAGATGGTTTTCTTCATGTGACAAAATTGTGAGCCAAGTACTCCATCAAGGAACTATCTTGAAAAGTACATCATCTTTTACTGAAGCACTACTCTGCTGGTACTACCTTGGAATCATGAAATTACTGTTAACAGAAAACTATCACGAGAGAGGCATGTAGACAATAACATAAACATATACTATTTCAAAAAATTGCCATGGGAATGTAAATTACACAACCAAAGCACTTAGCATACAATAGATTAGCAAAACTAGCAAGTAAATGCTCTCATTTCTGTTATCTTACGATCCCAAACGTTCAAATTAATTTCCTTTGTGAACAAAATCAAATCGATGAAAACAGCCTTTACACATAAATTGTGATTCAGCTGTGTCTGCCCAGATGTCAACCAGATGTTATCCAGGTACACCATACATTGTGCTAGGTTCCTCAGCTCAAGGTCTTTTATCAATAAAGGAAATGGAAAATAAAAATTGAGAGAGTGCATCTGATCTTCATTAGACAAAAACAAGAATAATCTACCAGGTCAAATGGAAACATTGCATAGAACTACGTTATTCAAAACAGAGTACAAATCTATATTCTTGACCCTACAACATTTAAAATTTTCAACATTACTTGTGCACTGTATACACCTCTCACTCTAAATTATACCAACCTACCTATATTCGACACTCTTAGTATTCGCGTCACTGCTGTCTACAATACCTCTTTCCCCTATTTACACCAATTACCTTTCATCCCATAATAAAAATAATTTCCTACTAATAAACATATATTACTTTACCACATCAGTACTACCATTACATGTGTAATCATGGTTACTCACGTCAGCAAATAATGAATTATTGCTGTCCCATAGCTCACTTATCTACTGCAGGTGTATGCTGCAAATTGCCCTTAACACACTGAATGAAATTAATTCCTACTGGCTGTATGAACCATACTAAATGCAATATAATGCCTGGTTACAATAGCATCTATTGTATTGAATGTGCTAATAATTGCTTTTATACATAGCTATAGTTGGAGCCCACCCTTCATGTCTAAAAACAGGAGTGAGGAATAACATGGTAAAAAAAACAACAAAACATACTTATGTGTTTTAATTAAAAATGCGTATCTTCTGTTGTCTGTAATCCTTGTGTCACTTGTTTACTCAGTATTTTATCATTTTCAGTGTGAAACTGGCTTTATAAGGGGAAGTCACACTGCTGTGGTTTTATTTTTCAGCTAACGGTTCTTTCTCCCACAGTGCACTCTGTATCCTCATTGTCTAACAGTATTTTGCCATATCTTTCAGAATGTGATGTACATATATTTTGAGCTTATTTAGTTAGAACCTCTTGGGTGTCTCTACATTTTTATCAGCAATTATCTTTGATTTATGTACTTTTGTTTGTCATCTGCTAAACAAACTAATCGGGTCCGTTTTTACTTCAGGTAAAGCAAATGACTAAAGCTGCTTTTGTGAATAAAATAAATAAGTCTTTAGGTTGGATATTTCCCCAGTCCTACCTTTCTGCCAGCAGGGCAAATGTCTCTAATGTTGAAATATTTCAATAACCTTAGTGGAATGGGAATGAAATAAGGCTGTGTGAGCTTATCCTTCCAGGGTGAAAATAATCATAGAAGAAATTGGCAATAATATGCAGAAACCAACAAGAATTTTTCCTAGAGAAAATAATCATATGATTTCATGCATACCCACTGAAATGTCAACTGATGTCAGAATTTACATGCAGTATTATAGCAATCACTTTGCAGGGAGGAAAGTATACACTCATACCTCTCAACTGTCCTGACTTTCAGAGAATATCCAGATTTTTGCCTTGTATTTTTGGTCTGTTCCTCATATATATCTATATATATATATATATATATATATATATATATATATATATATATATATATATTTTTTTTTTTTTTGTCAAATTGTTCAAGATTGAAGTCACAAATAATGATAGAAATTTAAGTTTCAGACTTGCACACCTTCAGAAAATGTATGCCAATGCAAAAGTTTCTAAGTTAATTAGAGCAATATTTAAAATTGTCCCTATTTTTAGGCCTTTATTCCCCCTAATATTTTAGTCTTTGTCCAGATTTCTTGCTGTAAGTGGTTAAGAGGTAAGTATAGACTGTGTTAATGAACATTGATGTTTATGACATATTTGTCACTTAAAATCACCAACTCAAAAAGAATTGCTTGCAGCTGTCCATTAGGCCTCTTCACCATCTCACAGTACAGGGCGTGCTTTCAGAAACATGGGGGAGACCTCTGAAGTTTGTATGAATCTGGGCAACATTACAAGATGGAAGCCAGATATTCAGAAAATGTCAATAAAGTGATTTTCCTGAACAGAAAAAATACGAGCACCATTACATACTATTAAGAGACAGAAATGTAGCAGGTTTTGGGTGATGGTCTTAGAGCTATGAGTATTTTAAAAGAGAAAAAGTAAGAGCGATAATTAATAGCCATTTTTAGATATCTGAAACTGATCAGTGGGCCAGCAAGAATTTCAAGTCTAGGATCCATGTCCTACTCAGGACAGTACTCCTGTCCTGCTCAGTGCAAGGGGATAGTGCAGGACTCCAGACCACTTGGTGTCAAATCAAGAGGCATGGTAAATATGACACAAACATAGAAGATGTGGTTTAAGCTCTTGTGATGTCGATATTCCAGCTGAAATCTGTGTTTATCATGAATATTGGGTCTATATTAGAACATCAAAGTTTCACAACTTCGAATGTTCTAATATCGACTCCTATTCAGCGAACGCTGAAAATAGCGAAGCAACAGAAAACCAATTTTTTTCCTAGGGAAAGAATTTGGTTGTCCATTTCTGTTGCTTCACTATTTTCAGCGCTGTGGTGGAAAGTTACGGGTCAGGTTCAGGTAAGTGTGAGATTGGGTGTGGGTTAGGTGAGTTAGGGTTAGGGCAAGGGTTAGGTAAGTGTGCGACTGTGTGGACTTGAGGGTTAGGGCGGGGTAGGTGAGTTAGGGTTAGGGCACAGGTTAGGTATATGTGCGATAGTGACGGACCTTAGGGTTAGGGTTTTGGTTAAGGTAAGTGGATAGTTAGTGGTGTATGTACAGTTTAGTGTAGGATTAGATGTAAGATTTTAGGTGTATGTGTGTGGATTTCTGTGTGTTTGGTGTGTTTGTGTTGTGTGTATGTGTTTTCGAACAGCAATTTTTTTCCCTAGGAAAAAATTTGCTGTTCTGCATGTTCGATGTTGTCAGTGTTCGCTGAATAGGGTTCGATATTAGAATATTCAAAGTTGTGAAACTTCGATGTTCTAATATAGACCCATGAATATCTCATGTCATGCAATGAATGTGTCCAGCTCGTCAATATAGTGATATGTAATTCTCCCTTTTTAACAGTAAGAAAATATAATATCATAAATCTACAGCATGAATTGTGTTGCACTTAAATAAATTAACACTATGCGATGTGTCATAGGCTATTTTTATCAAAAGGAAATGCACTACAGTGGAGTGTTTCTATGCTGTAAAACTGCAAGATGGTAATCCTCATTGATTTTGCTATAGGTCTTTCTCATGAGATATTTAACTGTTTGAGCAATTCTTTTGATTTGTTCATTGGACTGTGTAGGCTGGACACAATGCATACAAATTCCCACTCAGGGACATATTATTAGAACTCTGTGATTTTTGCAGTGACAGCCATTTTAAAACATGACAACCTTGGGATTTTTTTCTCCTGAGAATAAAAACTTTGATGCACTATTCACGCTTGTAATCATTGTGTCTATCAATGTGATTATTTTAGAGAACTGGAATCTAGTAATAATAATACACATGTATGATACATGTTTTCTATTAACTGGAACAAATCATAGTCTACTTGGATCCATGGATGATTCGTTTATTATTTATTTATTATGTTTGTTGACCAGGGTAGTTTGACCGAGTTGTGGTCACTCTTTTTCAGTGGAGGCCTGGTAAGAAAAGCTCTATTGCCAAAATAGGCAATATTATAACAATAGAGAAAAATGAAAAGCTTAAAATTCCAATATAGAAATACAGTAACTGAAAGGCAACTATACTAGCGAGGCAAACTACAATCAGTACAACGTAGAGTCATTACATATTAATGCATGACAAATTGTCATACCAGATGACTTTTAAAATGTTATATTACAACCTTACATTTATGGCAAGGACAAATAAGAGAGAGGAGGTGTGATATATACGAGTAGAAAGATGGATGAGACCCGACAAAGGTGGTGGATTAGTTGTAATGAACCAGATTGATTATGTAAACAAAATGAATGGTTAATAACTGTTAATGACTGATGCATATGAGATTGTGTCAAGCAATTAAGTACATATTGCATATTCAAAGTTAGACTTGTGTTTAAGTGATCTTTTATTTGAAGGTAGTATAACTAAAAGCGACTATGACTATATGTTGAGTGACCAACCAGTAGATCCAAGTATTTTTGGGATCCTGAAAATACATAAAGACATTAACAATCCACCTTTTCATCCCAGAGTGGATGCTAAGAAGTCTAAGATTTTTTTTCATCGCCAAGTACCTGGACGAGAAATTGAAGCATGGGGTGGCCAGTATGGAACAGGTGTGTAAGGATTCATGGCACTTTTTAAAAATGCTCAATGAAATTGAATTTCATAAGGATGCCATATTTGTCACAGTTGATGTACACAACTTATTTTCAGTGATTCCACATGACATTGGTATTAAGTGGTTTGAAAAGCAGTTACACAAGCAAGGTGTTACTAGATCTGTTGATGGCAATATCATGAGAATCCTGATGGGGTTGGTATTAAAAACAATGACCTAGTCCTTGAAGGTCAATTTTTTAGACAAATCACTGGGGTGGCCACGGGAGCAGCATGTGCGCCCATGTTCACCAATTACATTATGGCTGAATGGGAAGAGCAATTCATACTAAAAGGACCTTTTGTAGGGAATTGGGCTTTGTACACTAGGTTTTTGGAAGTTTATTTTTGCTATGGATTGGAACTCAAAGTAGGTTAATTAAATTCCTTGGGTACATAAACAATACAGTGGAGTTTTTAAAGTTTTCTCATTCTTTTAATCAAGAGGATATTGAGTTTTCGGATGCAGAAATTAGAAAAGATAATACACAATCTAAGTATGTCTCCAACATTTTTCGAAAAGCAACTTTTTCAAATTCATATCACCACTAGTCTAGTGGTCAACCCCTGCATCAAAAAGGCAGTTGTTAAAGGGCAACTTGTCCGTCTAGCTAGAATGGTGTCGGAAATGCCCCACTTTTTGTTGGAATTTGATAAGCTCATACATATGTTTTTAACTAGGGGCTATCCAAAATATTTTTTGTTGACATTAGGGGGGAGGTGGTCACTAAATGTGAGAAAGGAATTTATCTACGAGTTTTGAATAGTAAAAATAGAGGAGGTTCCACATCCAAGACAAGGTTAAATTAGATGGTCAAGTCTTTATAATGGCCTACTGCTTGGATACACTTTATATTATTAACATTATTTATAAGAATAGATGGATTTTATTGACCAATCCAGCGGTTTTGGACAAGTTAGGTCCTAAATCTAAGGTTACTTACAAAAAACAGCTATTGGAAAGGGGAACACAGTTAGAACATACCAAAAGCAAGGCTGGGAATTTTACATGTGGGGCGTGCAAATATTGTAAATATATACATTTAGGGGATCAAGTAGCCATTAATAACAGACAATACAAATCTAGAAATCATTACAACTGTAATTCCACTAAATGTGGTATATGTGGTTGTGTGTAATGAATGCCCATGTTTTTATGTTGGCAAGACCTCCAGAAGACTCAGGGATCAGATGTACGAACACCTGTTGGACACCAGGAACCAAAAAACTACTAATGCCCTATTTAGACATATTTATAAAAGTCCCTCACATCAGTTAAAATTTGTTGTTATGGATTCTATCAAAAAGGACTTGCAGTGGAAAATGACTGATGAACATTTGAACTACATAGAACTACAGTAGCAGATTAGGTTAAATGCTGTGATGTTTCCTGGATTAAATGACAATTGTTCACTAATTCCCATTTTAAAATTAAGACATTACATTATTTGAAATTTCGATAAGATGTAGTAATTGAATTTTGTAAAAAAAAAATTAACTTTTACATTTTAGCATTTTTAACTAATTGGTGAAATGGGTTATGTGACTGAAATTAGAGTATATTATAAGTGAATGGGTGGAACTATTTGTCCTGATGAAGTTCCTAATTTAGTAAACAAAAGCGATAAACCAAGTTTTTATCATATAATAAAGGTGAATTTTGGCTTCTATATCTTCAGTGACTAGTACTTCCTTTGTACTTGTAATCTGTAGCCAAACAGGAAGAGGGGGAGAGAGAGAGAGAGAGAGAGAGAGAGAATAGGATAGTCAGACAGCACCTGGTTTATTTGGAAAGGAAGATTTCTAAGGCCCTGAAGTCTGAGTAGCCTAAGCAGGAGGAGCCTGCTTGCCACCCTTCTTGCCCTTAGGAGGAGGGCAAGACTGCCTGCAAAAAACAAAGGCTGGCTTATTGGGGTATTTTCTCTGAAATTTAGGAACAGGAGAAAAAAAAAACATGTTTGAGTTCCTGTAAAACCTCTCCCTTATCCTGAAAGGAATTGAAAAATCAGCAGCAGATTAATCAAACAAGTGTTTATTGTCAGGAGAGGCATCCATCAACTTAGCCTTGATATCATCAGGCAAAGGTTGAGGCCAAAGCCAAGAATACCTCCTCATCACTGACCGAAAAGCAGCAGCCCTAGAAGAAGCATCTGCTGCATCATAACTGCATTTAATGGAATGATAAACCACCTGTGAGGAAGTCACTAACAGAGAGAGAGCAGACGTTTTACCTCAGAGTCTGGAAAATCAGAAATAAACTGACAAGCCTGGGATAGGAGAGGCAGCACATATCTGGACATATGGGTCTGATAATTAACAGCCCTAAAAGCTAAAGTAGCCAAGGTATAAGCCTTCTTATCTAGCCTTTCCATCATTCTGCTATCTTTATCAGAGGGCAGAAGTCTGGGCAAAGGAAGCAATTGAGAGGGTTTGTCAGAGGCAACAGACACCACTGAGAGGACAGCAGCAGGACACTTGTACAAAATATACAGTGCTCAGGCACCCTTTAAAACCAGGTTTCTTAGAAGCAGGGGGCTGAGAGTCTGGAGCTTTATAGGCATTGGAAAATGCATCCAACAAAGCAGCCAAAACAGGAGGAACAGCAGAAGGTTTCAGAGATTCCTTCTGCAGCAGAAGACTGAGCATGGGATTCCTCATTCGAATCCAACTCCTCCTCAGAGGAATCCTGTTCCCTGAGTCTTTTAAGGGGAGTAGAGCACCAAGGAGGGCTGGAACAGAAACACCCTTAGGAGGTTTCAATGTCATCAGAACACTAAAGAAACCCTGACTGAAGGCCTGCCATTCACTTTGTGGATGCTTAGGGGCAAAAGAAACATGTTTAGTTTTTTGTTTCTTCTTCAATGGGAAGTCTTCCTTATTAAACTTAGAAGGCTCATACCCAGGATGGCATTCAGAAATGGTAGTAGTGACTTCTTCTCAAACTAAAATCTGTAGAACACCCCTAGCCCCTCAGAAATGTTCAACCATGGTTCCCCCTGAATGTCTGAAACAAACATCTGCCAAGCCTCCTTTGACGTTCTTAAAGCTTGATACCCGCTGGCCTCCAACTCAGTGTGGCAGAGGAATCTGACAATAAAGCTGGATGATCGTCTGAGAATTCACTCACCTCAGGAGAAATATCTGGTGGAGGCTGAACAGTGGAAGATTCTGCTTAAACTTCTTGGCCTTCTTCTTCCCAGACGGCTGTCCCTCAGGGCAAGAAGTTCCCTCCATCATATCTTTCACAAGAAGTTTAAGACACTAGTTCTCAAGATACAGTGTTAAAGAAGAAAGTCTACTACACAAAGTTTATGTACAAAGGCCTGACAGATGGAAGAAGGCGTATAGTTGTGTGAGGTGCCAAGGCAAAACAGGCACTATTTGTGTTGGTCTTTATGGGACACTGTCTCACAATCTGGCATCTACCCTTCTTGGATAACATGAAACCCACAAGCAACAAAAAGACAAGTAAAAAACTCCAATGGGGCACTTATCTGCAATGCCTCAGCAAAACCAACAATGGAACATAGGCATTCAGATTAATAATCAAGAGATAGCATTCAGACTGACAGCTAAGAAGTTCTGAGGATGGTACATCCAGATGTCACCTTTATGCTGTACACAACATGAGGAGCATACATGTGATATATGGTGTACTTTAAAGCAACCTAAGGATTTGGTATACTGGCCAGATGTTGGGCTGCCCTAAGCAGGGGATCCCTAATGTTATGAATCCTGTAACAGTGAAATGGAAGGGCATTCAATGAGATGTTTCTTTTTTCAGATGTAAAAGATTTGTGGGATCTTTTCTGAAGGTCTTGTAGGGACTTTGCTGGAGTTATCAACATACTGAATGACAATTGTGCCATTAGTAGCAGAGTAGAGGTCATTAATAAAATGTTACAGAGTATAGTACCCAAGATTAAGTCTTGTACCATTCTTACTGAGATGACCAAGAATGATTTGGAATTGCATATGCTAGAATTCCTTCTTTTTGATTGCTGTTGTGGTACACTTTAAAGATGGCACAGTTCTGCATTACATTTTTGCTTAAATTGACATACTCATCCAAAATATTCTCTATCTTGCTCCTTCTTTGCGCTTTATTATTAGGTTCATAGGTTAGTACTAGGCTAACTACCCTTGTGGGTCATTTCAAGCCTAGCCAATTTCTCCATGTGAGAATCAAACCCTGCACCGTGTGTCTGTAAGGTAAACACCTTAAACCATTATGCCATCCTCTCACCCAAATAAACTGCCTCTGCAAGGCTCGAACTGAGGACCCTGCACTCCCTAGCCACAGTAATGTACCGCTAAACCATATCAGATATGGGAGGTGTGATTTATACATTCATCTTCTTGTGACTTGCAATTTTTTTTTCAGCTTTGAACATTAAATGTTGAACACAGGCAATGTCTACCTTGAAAGGAAAATAAGGCTGTATTTTCTTACTAATGATTTTTGTTCAGGCCAGTCTTTCATTGTTAGAAAGCTTTTCACTGTAATTTATTTTAGTAGCCAATAGCTTCATTTCTAATTCACCATTACTATATCTTTCAAATTCTTTTAGTTTATATTCCATGGCTGGTAACAGCTGACAAACCCAAGGAATTTCTAGTTCTCAAACATCTCTTTATGAATCTGTAAAAAAATATATTTAGTCAAGGTGTCTAATGTATGTAATCTGTTGCCTTGTTTGCATTTTTCTTTCAGATCATACTTCTATGGTTCTTGAGGCTAGAGGAAAATTTTGAATAGGGTTTTTTTGTCTAGGCTTGAAATCTTCTGTAAAACAGTTTTCCTAGTACTTCCCATGAACCTAAGTAACATACTCTATAACCCTAGAGGAGCCTTACTCAAAGATTCAGGTTTGTGCTCAGTTTCTGTCTCCTCTTCTTTACCATTTTCATATTGATGGAGTTTCTCACATTTAAACACTGTTGCTAATAGTTCTTTTGCTATAAGAGGTCTTTTTTGTGGCTCTGTGAATGCTCTTGCTCCAGAGGAAAATGGTCAATTTTCTTGTAGGATCCCAATTGCTATACCATTGTAATGGACATCTATTTGAAAAACATCTGGCTTGTTAACATCATAGAACTTTAATGATGGAGCAACTGTATCTAGTTTCTTGAGGATTTCAAGACATCTTTATTTTTTATAGGAAAACCTGAGATTTACATTTTGCTTTAACAGTTATTCTAGAAACATTGTTTTCTTAAACATTTTATGTGTAAACTTTGCAAAATTAGAACGGATGTTTGTCTGCTAGCAATTGGCATTTGCACAATTGCTGTCATTATTTTTTTCTGGATCAGTCTCTAATGTAAGAATGTGGTCTATGCATTTCAGACTTGTCACACTAACTTAACATTTGCCCTTAGATTGAAATTGTGCTTTCTAAGTCAATTTGGCAGCTATTGTGACCTCTTTTCATGTTGTGTTTGTCACTGACCCAGAAGAACAAATTAAGTATCTTTACAGCATCTTCCAAGCTTTTAATTTTTCATCAGTAAATCTTTAGAACACTTTAATGCTGATGAAATGTCATACAGAAAGCTAAAGAATCTATACTACCCTAATAGCATACTAACTGTGTACAGTTTGGAACTTGCTTCTCCAAGTTTTATCAGCCAGAAATATTAGTTTGTGTCTAATACTGAAACAAACTTGGCATTTGGCATTCCTCAGAAAACTTATTAATAAGCAATGGTAATCAGTAAGCAATAATGCCTAATAAGGTGAGCATTATTGGGGAAATAATGGACCACTCAGGAGTATCATAAGGCTAGTGTCACAGGCAGTGAAGCTTATTACCCCTGGAAAGTCCATTATATCCCTGTAATACCCACCATGAAGGGTATTGTTGTGCTCAGAAAATGAACTCTTAAACTGTTTTGTATTTGTCTTATTATTAATATTAACTTTGTTATATTTTTGATGTAAAATAGCTCCTCAGCTTAATGTTTTATAGTTGCTGTGGGATATGTAATTGCTGTTGGTGGACATATTTTACATCCACTATACAAGTTATGTAAGTATTCACTGATGTCTACAGGTGTGTGTGTGTGTGTGTGTGTGGCACACACACACACAAACAGTGAATTACTTACATACATGCACAAACACTTGTAGAGACAGTTGGTCAGTCAGCCAGTCTCTTGCACATATAGAGAAACTGAAATGGGCACACACAGATGTGCCCAGTTAGCAATTACAGACAATATCTTGACTGTTAATTCCTCAGATGTCTCATTGGGAAAAAAAATAAATGAAAAAATGCACACAGCACAAGGCTCTGTGATTCAAGCCCCCACACTCGTTTCAACTTTTTCTGATTTTGTACAACATTCCAGAACTTTCCCCATCATTTCATTTTGTCAAAGGAAAAAAAGGCTTTTTTGTAAAATTCTGTATACTGCAGTCAGTCAATAAATCCAATAACAATAGTTTCATATTTCTTATTGTTTAGAAAAAGCATGTTGATGCAAAACCTCTTGCTCTATTAATCTTACAAATGAATTAGTGTAATATATCAAATCTGTCTTTGATTTTGGGTGTTTGAACCCCCCCCCCCCCCATTATTCTTGATATTATCCAGAATTTAGAAGCTGAACACTCATTCTGGTATATTCTCTCACTCTATGTCTTACTCACATACACACACTCTGCACTTGATGAATTTTTGAATTTCAGGCTAAACGCTCTTCCAGATTACCAACCAGAGCTATTTATAGTTATTATTCATTTTCAAGTTTCTATTCAATAACGTTCAAACATTTCTTGGTGCACTTATTATTGGTTTTATGCATTTTAAAGAAATGGCAGGTTTGTATAACTGTAAGACAAATCTTCCTGTTGTGCATATAACCATACTTAACACGTCTTAATTACATTTGGGAGATATTTACTCTGTCCTCCATAATTATGTTGTCACATTACTGTACAAAACATCCATTTTATGCCTTATTGTTTAACTTACTTGATTCACCTTTTTTCATGCATTCATTTTGTCTTTATCCTGTAGTAATAATCTGCACATATCCATAGATTTTGACATGGTCTTGTCACTTTCTCCTAATAATCTGTCCTTTGTTTCATGATTAATTATATCACACACTATTTGAACTTTTATTAGTAAATTTCACAGCTCACAAAATTTAAAGCCATTAGCTTTTTTTTTCAGTTCAGTACTACATGCATTGATAGTCTCCACAGGAACCCAACCTGTTATAAAGATGTCTAACAACTAGCAATTTATCTGAGGATGAGAATAATTGCTGATTTTATCTCATAATACTGCTTTTGTGCCTTTCCTCTCCAAGAAAAGTAAAGTAGCTTTATTCTTTTATGGCTTTTTCACCACAGCAGTATGTAAGAATGCAGCATACATATCTTTATTTATTTAAGTTAATCCACTTTTATTAATAGACAAATTGAATTTCCAGGTCCAGAGTTTCTACTTTTCTGTCAAATTTCAACTCAGTACAACAATTTCAATAAGGGCAGCTAAGTTAGACTTGCTTGAGGACTGAAGGTCGATGGTTCCACAGAGATTCTCAAACAATTATATAGCCCCATGTCTGCAGAAATATTTCTTCCATTCTTGAAATTATGTTACCAGTCTAATACCATGTCATCTCAGAAAGGTTAACAAGCAGCATACTGCTACAATAGATGTGGTCTAAGCTACATAAGGTCTATATTCCAAATGAAACTTCCAGAATAGCTATGTACTACATGATGCACAGATATCAGACAATATTATAGCTATGCATTCTTCTAGAACTCAGAGGAGTCCTGACCTGCTTAATGCCTTTACAACAGTCATATCAAGTGGTTAGTAGGTTAGTACAGGACCAGTCCCTTGTTCTGTGTCATCACATCTGATAATGATAGTGGTCTACAATGAAAGGAATGACTCCTCCCGAAAGACATTAAGTTATAGTATACAGAAATATCCTGGACAAGGTAAAGAAATGCAAACCACATAAAAAGGTATGATACGCCACATTCAGTCACTGGCAAACATGAATGTGACTATTATAGCAGCAGGTAGGACTGATTTAACTCAAGCATTCAATATTGTTATTTGATGTGAAATGCTGCCCCTGTCTCTCACAAATGCCGCAGTGCAATCATTTCTTCTCATGGTTAGTAATACAGTATCTCGCTACCTCTTACTGCTATTTAGAGAACTTTATAACTTAGAAACAGCAGATGAAAAAAGACATTGCAAGCTCAGCTTTCTTAAGCATATTCTTGTTATTTGGAATATATTGATCAGGTTTTGATATTAAAATATGTAATACAACAGGATTTTTTTTTTGAAAGGCTATACATTTTGTAATGCACCAGAATCCTCATTTAGTTTGCTAATTAGAATTACTGATGACTTGTCCCAGTTGAAATACTCATCTTATCCTACTTTCAACTTTTTCCATCCTCTAAAGCTTGCATTTAATGTTTGTTTAAAATGGTTTTCTGTTACTATAACAATGGTGTAGAGAGTTTATCCCTTATAGTCCTCAAAGCGTGGTGCAGCTAGAGCCATGAAAATTAGGTTTAACACAATTACTGCTCTGTGATGAGGCAGCAGGCCTAGTTTTTGGTTGTGGTGAAGAAACAGAAATTTTAACTATACCACTGCTGGAATAGCAGTGATAGAGTTGGTGGTGCAGGCCAGCTATTAATTTGGAACAGTTGTCTGTGTAACTGCACAGAGACAGCAGACATGGTATTCGGCCCTTTTGAGGTTCCTTTTTATGGTCATGTGTATACATCTGTTCATCTGTGCTGTAAATGAAACTAGCATGTGCAATGCCAGAACCTACCCTTAATCTAATCTGTTTAGAACATGCTAACTACAAGAACCATCCAGAACCAGAGAGAGGACATCTGTCTGCCTGTGTATTTTCTTGAACTGGAGTTGCCCCTCAACTCAACCTGGAGGAAACAAGAAGTATTCCCAAGGATGAAAAAAGCTTTTCTTGTCTGAAACTTTAGAAAGTTGCTTGCTGAATTTAAGTTCACACACTGAAAGTTAAATCCGTAACTGCAAATGCAGTAATGGCATTCATTTATGAAGCTGTACAATAACATTGCAAGTTCATGAAAGTAAAGCAGCATCAGTACTGCACAGTCACAGCATTGCCGCTTACTGACCATACCCCTTAGTACCTTGTGTCTGGTGCATCCATCACTTTGTCCTAATCCTAGTTAGGCTGCTGCATCCACTATAATTAAACCTGCATGGAGGTAAAGCAGTGCCCCTCTCTAAGGAAGCAGAACTCTAATCTGGATCTTCTTCCTCCTCTCAAAGGCCTTCACCCTCTTTTGTAAATTGTGGCCATTAGTTAATATGAGTTAGCACTATAACAAATAGAAATCTTACTGGGGGGTCCTGTGCACCAGCTGGTGTCCATAATTTCTCCTACTGGTCAACATGTTTTCTTATCAAAGGATTAAGACAAAAAATGTGTTTATTCTCCCTTCATTTCTGCTATTTGCAACTTAATTGCTGACACATGAAAGTTTTAGCCAGGGGTGTGGGTGTCTGAGAGACAGGTAGTGACAATTCAATGAAAGAGGATAAGCAAGTGTTATTTCTAGAAAGCTGGCATTATTGGCAGAAGCTGTCTAACAGCTGACTTTTCATTAGTTTGTTTAAATTCTTAGCTCAGCTATATTGCTGTGAGCTGTGCTTCACTGAGAACTGCACAAGCCTGCAATAGACCCAGGCTTTTCAAATCAAGTTTTACTCCTACTAAGCCTACTCAAAAACGTACCCATTAGCAGACTGTGCTTAAGATGCCACCTCATTAAATAGGACCAAGTTAAGTTACTGTAAACTGCTTCCACCTTACTAGGGAACTGTTATTATTGTATTATGCTACAAACATACATATAGGTTTTATAATACCATTCTGATCAGTTTTATATTCCCATATCTCTACACTATTCATATAAGTCTTATTTCTCCAAATTTCACCATTCTTTAACTAAATAAATGGCCAACAGGTATCATAGATAAACTTTCCCAGCTAAATGTAAATCCCTATCAGGATGGGTATCTTTGCCTCCTTCAAAAGACATGTCACTAGTGATGTACCCCGGTGTTCAGTGCTTGGGCCTCTCCTCTTATGGATGTGTAAATAGCTGCATAGAAGCATCTGTCCCCTTCAGAAGTAAATATGATGCCAAAAGACTTGACACGACCAGTATTCCCAGGGTTCAGTCCGTGGGCCAATCCTCTTTGGAATTTACTTCTTGCATGTCAAAGCAAATGTTAAGGGTTTATGGTTGATCAGATATGCAGATGACTGTAAACTTGGTGCCATTATTAACTCCACAGAGGACACCAATGTCCCCCTAGCCAGCCTTCCCAAAATATATATCTGGTGTCAAAACCATAGACTTGAACTAAATACCAAAAAATGATTTCCCTTCTCAGCATCACATTGACAAGACACCCCTGAAAGTTAATTGCCTAGTCTGGGATCTGAGAAGCTATGTTGACAACAAACTGTTGTTTTATCATCATGTTTTGCTATTATAAGGAAGTGCTTTTTCATCACACAGCTAATATCCAAAGGTACAGAATTCAAATCTAGTGATGTAATCATTCTACTCTATTCGACTCTCATCAGGGTTGTCATTCACTATAAGACCATTTCAGTATGTATCAGTCCAAACACTCATTACAGTTACAGCGACCACAGTTCAAACACTCATTACAGTTACAGCGAACACAGTCCAAACACTCATTACAGTTACAGCGACCACAGTCCAAACACTCATTACAGTTACAGCGAACACAGTCCAAACACTCATTACAGTTACAGCGACCACAGTCCAAACACTCATTACAGTTACAGCGAACACAGTCCAAACACTCATTACAGTTACAGCGACCACAGTCCAAACACTCATTACAGTTACAGCGAACACAGTCCAAACACTCATTACAGTTACAGCGAACACAGTCCAAACACTCATTACAGTTACAGCGACCACAGTCCAAACACTCATTACAGTTACAGCGAACACAGTCCAAACACTCATTATAGTTACAGTGACCACAGTCCAAACACTCATTACAGTTACAGCGAACACAGTCCAAACACTCATTACAGTTACAGCGAACACAGTCCAAACTCTCATTAACTTACAGCGACCACAGTCCTTTCACACAAAATCATCAAGAGCTTAAATCACAAAAACTATGCAGATATTTTCAAAAAGCTGACACTCTTCTTGGAATCATAAAAGCTACAAAGAGGCAACCTCTGCCTCACATATACTGCTTCATCAGATCGTATCATGTCAGACTTATTACACATTTCCAAATCCAGTGGAAGCCTGAACACCTGCTCAAGACATCTCAATATCATTTGCGAAATAAATAGAACATGTTGGAGGGGATCCAGATCAAAAGAGGTCATTGTGCCCCTTTACTCATCACTCATCAGACCCATCATAGAGTACAACACCCCATTTGGGATGTACCTTACAAGACACCTGCAACAGCTGGAAAGACCACAGAAGTACCTCACCAAGAGGATCACTGGCCTCAAACAGATACCCTATGCAGCTCGACTGAAGAAACTCCAGTTGTACTCGGTTGCATACTGCCTACTAAGAGGTGATCTCTGCCTGACATGCAAGGTCATGTCCAACCCAGAATTGATGGACATGCTCCACCTAAAGAAAACCTTATCCCCTCAAGCCACACACTCTGGGGATCTAAACCTCACCACAACAATAAATAGGACGTGCTGGAGGGATGGATTCCTGTCACAGAGACTTCTCATGCTTTGGAACAAGATCCCAATCTACATTAGGCAGAGCTACTTGCTAACACTCTTCAAAATAAACCTTGACAAGTGGATGGGAAACAGAAAGTTTACCTCGGGGATCACTTCAGTGGCTCTGCTGGACAGAGGCACAGGGAACTAATCTAAGGGGGCGGCGAAAGCCAACACATTCTGGCTAGGCTTATAAATGCCTTTGGGCAGATAGCCTAGTACCAACCTATGAACCTATGAACCTATAGATATGTATCACTGCGGATGCCTCTTCTATAGAACAGTGTTCCACTCCACATAAAACAAGGCACTTCTTTTACTCTAGACGGTTGTAATTTTGTGACTGGATGGGGGGCCCACAAATTCATCTCCAGTTTAGAAGTCATGACCCTCATGGATAAGGGCAACAATTAAACATCCCAACATACCCTTGTTTTGCTCACCTCTGGGTTATTCATACAAAAAATATAAGGGCTAAAAACTAGTATGGGAATGTAAGGCTAGGTTTCTTAAAATACTCAAAGATCTACAGCCTAGTAACTACCTATGAACCTTAAGAACTAGATTTCATTTCAGCATTTTAGCAGTTATTTCAGGTGAAACTGAAGTAAAATATCTGTGATCTGTTTCCAGTGCAAATGAATGACGGATGCCTGATATTTTTGTTGCAGAAAACAATAATTTTTGGTTTGCAAAACAAACTTTTATCTGTACTTTTTAAAGCAGGTCAAGAAATGATAAAAGGTACATGTTAAATGACAGATGCATAGACTTTAGTGGTGCTCTCTAAATATTACAGACAGACTAGCATGCCAGTGCTTGGCCTGCTGTGATACAGTAATGCTAACACTTATAATAGGGAAATTGCACAAAGAATTCACAGTACTGTCCTTAACCTCATATTCCATTTATGTCAGGCATTCAGTGAGCACAAATGCGTAAAATTCTCATCTCAGTCTTTAGATGCATGGATAAAATCAATCATAATATCATTTAAACTCTTGCTTCTAACCTCCAGGCTACTGAATCTATTCCACACTTTTATATATTTATCACAATAAAGGAAAATAAAATTCTCTGCTTCAGAGTAAATTGTACCACCATTTAGATACTCTTGTCTGTCTCTGCCAATCTGCTGAGATTCTGGAATGCAGAGGCCCATTCCAGACTGTATTCTAAATTTTACCAGTCTGCTACAGCCATGTCTGGCAGTTAGCACAGAGAATGAAGTCTATGAGTTGTAAACATGTTGCTACCTGTAATCTAGGGTTTGATTCCCTCAGCCTCTTCTCACCTACCGTGCGACTCCAAGCAAGTCACTTAACCACACAGTTATTTGAGGCATTAGGGAATATGGGTTAATCTCCTCAATGGTCACTTGGATCACACGCCTAGTAGCTACCTATGAATGTAGGTCAGGTTGTACATATTAAGCTGAGTTGGCCTAGTGGGCTAATGCACTATACTATAGTTCAGAGGGTTCTGGGTTTGAGACTTGGCAGGGCTGTAATCTTTCCACATGTGTCCCTGCTGGATAGGGGCTTTGGGTGCTGATTTGTCTAAACATGGGCTAAACTCTTGGCTAGTCTTATAAGGCCCTCAGGGCAAATAGCCTAGCAACTTCCTATGATCCTAATATTCTATGTACAATTATGATAGACAGTCACTAATATAAGATGTGTGCACTTGACAGCCAGGAGGACATTAAAACAAGCAAGGTAATGTTTGGGCAAATAATAATCTATATTATAAATTATGGTCCAAGTGATTCCAGAGTAATACTGGCAACAAAAATCTTTAATGATAAATGTTACTGGTTTAGTATAGAAGGATATAATTAACAAATTCTTTTTTTTATAATGGAATACAGTTATACAATGTTGGAGATGCCATCACAAAACTTATGAAGTTGGTATTACAAGTAATCCCCTGAATACTGCAGTGTGACACATTGTCAAATATGGCAGCATGCAGTACCTCCTCAACAAATGTTTCAGTGTATCACAGAATGTTGACATACATAACAGCTCATTCTCAGACAGTGTTACTCTAGTGTAGAGCAACATACTGCAGTATCCTATCAGTTACACCAGTGCAGTACAGCATGTCACCAAATTATCACCAAATACTGCAGTATGTACAGTATGTTATCAAGTGGTATGTGGAGTATTTCATCATACTAAATGTTGTAATATTCCTCAGTTTGTCACCAAATGCCATACTGCAATGTACTTATCTGCTGGGTTAAGACAAGTCATTAAATCACTGGTTTGCCAAGCTGAGACAAAATGAATGCATTTAAGAATGTTTAAATATCAGTTCACTGAAATGTAACTACATTCATACTGCTAAATG
The DNA here is from genome assembly GCF_019279795.1 of Protopterus annectens. Lineage (NCBI taxonomy): Eukaryota > Metazoa > Chordata > Ceratodontiformes > Protopteridae > Protopterus > Protopterus annectens. The sequence goes on from NC_056739.1 coordinate 180,328,994, forward strand.
TTTTTTTTTATCTGTGGGATGATCAACTTCCCTATGTACTCCCATATTTTATACTTGTCGGAGAAAGGCTGAACACCCTTGCTATTTATTAAAGTTCTGTGTCAGACTGGCATATCTCAGGGAAATAAACCTTGTTGAATTTCTGGTGATTTCCCCAAAAAAATAACACACTTGAAATTTAAAGTTCAGTCTACACCTCAAAATGCCAACTGTTGGCTCAACTCTTATGATAGTAAAAGAGGGCTTGGATGTGGACAAAAAGTCTTCCAAGGAACTGGTTTAGTATATGAGGGGAACATATTATTTGGGGAAAGCACATAAGCAGCAGAAGGTGCAGTTTGCAGTAAGTTTTTGGTGACACTGAAATCACAGGTGTGGTTCACACCAGACCACTAGTGAGGACTTTATATATCATATAACTGGTAGACTGTGTAGATAAATTCATCCATCCAAGCATGTCTTCCATCGAAGGGTATGATTTGTGACATCCATCATGGCTGTAGTAGAACTATCAGCATCCCTCCCAAGTATATGTGGTGTGGCTTAAGACTTCTATGCTACAATCAGCATAAGTCTTGTTATCCATACATATATGGACATTTGTGTGGTTATTCACTAGGCTGAGGGTATTTAGTCATCGATTTAACAGCGGGTATTGGCCTCACAACTGTTTGATCTATACATGCACATCTGAAGTTTTTTTTCAATATTTTGTGCCTGGTACTTATTAATACCACTGCTAATGTTTCTTTAGTGCCTACATTCTGCACTTTGAAGTATAGTACCATGTTATCTTGGCAAATTTGTATCATGTGCATCCTTCTCTGCGGCCATGTTCTGTGTCTGAAACAAGCATTCTGGGTCTTACCATGCTTGGAAATCCATGCAATAGAATGACACAGCTTCCGTAAGGTGAAAATTAGCATCAGCATCTTTTTGGTCACCTAGTAGGCTCATTAACAGTTCCCCATCCATCTCAATCAGGTAGCACCTGGTGAAATAAAAAGACATTTTGTGTGGTAGTGATTCAGCAGGTCACATGAGACCTCACTTGTACTACATTCTGAGAATTGACTGTTTTAATCTTGTTTTATAACTTATGTACCCCAAAGCCATCATTTTATGATGTCTATGATAACCATCACTGTCATGCCAGATATGTCAGCAACAGGTGCTGTAGTCCATGAATCTGCTCCACTGCCTGAAATAGGTCTGAGGGCCATAACAGGGATTGTTTCTTGATTCACACCACTGGTGCACAACAGGATAAAGGGAAACAAAACAAAAAGTACACACAAATCTGATTTATTAAACAGTTCCTTAAATATGGTGTAGACTCCAGAGTACACAGGGAACATGAAAGAAAAAATACAAATACAATTCTCCAACTACTGTTCGTGAATTTTATAAAACCTCTTAGTACAACTCTTATTTTTAAGTATTTCTAACAAGCGTCTTAACAGTCTCAAAAATGGGTGGGGGTGGTTAGGGGTTGCAATAATGGTTAAAGTTTTTACCTCAAAGACACAAGGGTTTAATCTCACCTTAGAGGGAAATTAGTTAGTTGTAAAATGCAATTGTTTATTTATTCCTTATTTATTTGCCTTTGTTTACGAGGAAAGTCTGACTGGGTGATACCCATTTTCAGTTGAGGCCTGGGGAGAAAAGCTACATTTGTTTTCACTGCATTATACTCTGTTCCAATAAAACACAGAGTAGATACATTTCTATTTATAATTATACACATATAGTAGTTACACATAAAGTACTTACAATTATACATCCTAAGATTTTACAGCGGAAGAAGCTACTGAAGAAAAAGCCCAAGTGCAACTTAGTGTAGAGGCAGCAGTTATGTATAAAAAATGTTTGTCATTTAAGTGACAGGCTGAGAGTATTCTGTTTAAGGAGAGTATTTGAAGAGTATTGTACGATGAATACAAAATCTGGTTGACTTCTTCAAAACAGTCACCAAAGCCATGGACGAAGGGAAGATGGTGCACACCACCTACCTTGACCTAGCCAAAGCCTTTGACACTATTCCCCACTCGGGCATAATAGATAAACTCTCCCAGCTAGGCATCAACCTGTATGTTACCAGATGGGTAGCTAACTGGCTCACTGATAGAACCCACTCAGTCAAAGTAGGGGAAGCCACCTCTAGTAGTAGACCTGCAGCAAGCAGTGAACCCCAAAGATTGGTCTTGGGGCCTCTACTGTTTGGGATATACTTTTCTGAGGTGCAAGCCAAAACCAGTGATCTGTGGCTGACCAAGTGTGCAGATGACTGCAAGCTGGGTGCTGTCTTAAATTCCCCCAATGATATGAACATCCTCCAAGAGGGCCTTACCCAAACTAATTACTGGTACCAGAAGCATGGCCTCAAACTAAATGCCAAGAAATGCATCATTATCCCCTTTGGGGAAAATGGCATCCCCACTAATTATCACATTAATAACAATGTACTAAGCATGCAATTAGTCATGAGGGACTTGGGCACCCAGATTGATAGCAACCTGACTTTTGACCACCACGTTGCCTCCGTTGTACAGAAAGCTTTCTACATGGCCCACCTCATAAATAAGGGTATTTCATCCAGGAACAAGGAGGTCATAACATCCCTGTACTCTTCCCTTATCAGACCCAGTATCGAGTACAATGCCCTTATCAGCATGTACCTTGCCAAGCACATGCAGTAGTTGGAGAAACCAACAGAGGTTTCTGACCAGGAAAATCCAGAGTCTCAAACACCTATCCAATACAGATAAACTAAATGCCCTGTCCCTCTATTCAGTCTCATACAGACTGCTCATAGGTGACCTGTGTTTGGCATACAAGGCCATTTCAAACCTAGCCTTGAATTAGTTGCTGCATATCCATAAGACAAACTCCACTCATGCAACCCACATGCAAGGCATTAACCTGGTCTGTGACATTAATAGAACTTGTTGGCAGGATAGATTTGTGTCCCAAAGACTCCCCCATCTGTGGAATAGACTCCCTCTCCATGTCAAGCAGAGTATCTATCTGGCCCTCTTTAAGAGTAACCTGGATGACTGGATGGGAAACAGAAAATACACCCCTGGGATTCCCACCTGTGTCCGTGCTGGACAAGGGAAACAGGTGTTGACTTTGAGGGAACATAGGCGAAATTCTTGGCTAGGCTTATAAGGGCTTCCGGGCCAATAGCCTAGTATCATCCAATGAACTTAACCTGGTGATGAGCATATCCAGGACCAGAATTGGTTGAGATGTTGTTTAAGCAGCAGTTTGAAACTACTGAGTTTTGTTTGTGTGAGATACTATTCTAGAGTTTAATAAAATATTGGGAGTAGAGGGAGTCTCCTGCAACATTATTTGATTTATTTGTGAGTAGTAAGAATTTGTTAATAGAATGGAGTTCCCTTGCTGGACAGTAGGACAGTAATAAGTTTTGAAGTGGAGGACATTTTTCTGGATGATGAATGAGTTTATGTGCTGTAGATAGTTTTGAATATGTTATGCAGTTTAACCCAGTTTAATTGCTTTAAGCTATGACAATGGTGGGTCCTATGAGGGAGATTGGTGGCAAATTAGCTATTTTATTGTAGAAGGAGGCAGGTTTCTTTCTTTGAGTATTGTTTGCTTGTTAAGATAGGAGCGGCATACAAGATAGTTGGCAGTAAAAAGGTGGTGGCTAGAGTTTTATTTGCAGTATCGGTAAGGGATGCATTGATTCTATAAAGGAAACCTAGTTTCTGCTGTGTATATTTAATGGTGTGCAGTATCTGCTGGTCATATTTGAGACTGTCATCTATTATAATACCTAGAAGTTTACTTTGAGTTAGTTTCAATGACAGTATTATTTGCTGACTTTATGGTAAAAGATTGCTTTTGATTTTGGCAACTTTTTGATATAAAAAGCATTAACTTTAGTTTTTTATGAGGTTGAGTAGGAGATTTGATTCTTTGAGCCTGGTTTCGACAGAGGAGAAAGGTTTTTGGGTAATGTCTTAGAGTTTATTTATTGTTCAGGCCGCACATATTAATGTTGAGTCATCTGCATACTGAACTAAACTAGCATTGTGAGTGGAGGTACAGAGGTCATTGATAAATACATTGAATAGGAGAGGACCCAGGATAGAGCCCTAAGGGACACCTGCAGCAACTGGTTGAAAGGATGAGTAAGCTGTTCTCATTTAATGGCTTGCTGCCTTCCAGATATGTAACTAAGTAACCATGACAAGGAGTTTTTTAAAAGTCCTGTTGAGGAGAATTTATTGAACCGTTGCTGGTATGAGACATGATCAAATGCCTTTGACAAGTCTAAGAATATGGTGGACACAAGCAGACCTTCGTTTCTATGTCAGTTTATTATATCAGTAAAATGTAATAGAGCAGTAGTGGTGCTGTGCTGGGGCTAAAACCATGTTGTGTTTCAGGGTAGGTTATTTGAAGTTAGGTATCGCATCAGCTGCATATGGATGCATTTCTCTAATATTTTGGACAGGGGAAAGAATTGCTATTGGTTTGTAGTTATTAAAGTCTGTAGATGTGCTGCCATTGTGCAGTGTTTTGACATACCTTTCTGGTATGGACCTATTAATTAGTATGGACACAGAGAAGGCTACAACTTCTGTGGCCATTTTTAGGTAGTCTGAGAGTAGGTGATCTACAGCTATGGAGGTAGTTTTTAGTTTAAAGAGCAAGTTCATTATGAGTGAGGTGGGTATCGGACTAAAACTGAAGAGTTGTGAGTGGTTTTGGTTGGAGGGGTAAAGAGAGAGAGAGGCAGATGTATTAGTGTTTAAGCAAGATAATATTGATTGTATAAAGTAGGAATTAAACAGTATGGGGGCAGAGTTTGTCATATTGTCTGTTTTTGAAGAGGGAATGGTGGTCTTGCCAGAGTGGAGTAGTTTATTTAGTGGTGATCAAAAAAGCTTTGGGTTGTTTTGATGTTTGTCTTGTAGGTTGGTATACAATGTTTGCTTTTCCTCTTTAACATGGAGTTTTGCAAGGTTTCTAAGATGTTTAAATTGTTAGAAGTTATTTTGAGTTCTGTTTTTATTTCAATTTTCCAGGCTTTATCAATTTGTATCATGAGTATTTTTGTTTCTTTTGTTAGCCATGGTGCAAGGTTGGACTTTACTCTTTTATTACATACTGGTGCTAGATTATCTTTGGACTGTAAGAATGCATTATTAAAATGTTCTGTAGCTGTATCTAGTGGCATTGTTCTAAGTACAATCCACTTATATTGTTTTAGAATTTCATTGAAAATATCTCTGCTGACATTGGTTGTATTTCACATTTGATGTAGATAATGTTTATCTAGGTTATGGGGAGTTCTAATAATGTATGTTGGTATGTGGTCATATTCTATGCGAGAGGCAGCCTACATTTTTCAGTTTGTTAGTAAATATCCAGCCTAATGTTGAGTATCTTCCTAAAGTGTTACTGATTCTCATAGGTGGGGTTATTAATTGTCTGAAGTTGTACAAGTTTACGGATTCAGTGAGGGGTAGCAGACTTTATGAGATGCCAGTCTATATACAAGTCTCCATGTATTATAGTTTAATGATTAATTTGTTGGGATATCCAATACAGGATGTTTTCAGCAGTATCAATGTTATTCCCTGGCAATATATAAATTGTTGTTAAACATATAATTTTCCTATTATTCATTTTTAGAAATGTTAGTAGTGCAGCATTGTTAAATATGGGTATTTTCTGTGGGAGTAAGGTGATGGTTAGGGAAGATTTATTGGTGATTGCTACACCACCTGCATGCTTGTTTTGTCTGCCATGCCTGAGTATATTGTATCCTGCGGGGGGGGGGGGTCTCATTATCCTTTATTTCTTTTTTAACCAGGTATCAGGTGATTAGGAGACTGGTTTATTTTGGGGTTGGAAGTGATGGTTTTATGAACAGTGGGAGCTGGGCTGGGGTAAATATCATTACTCATTTTTTTAATTGATATTTTACAGAGGGAAGAGTGTGGCCAGTTATATTTTGGTCTTGGTTTGGTATTTGATCATAAATTTGAATACTTGCTTTTAAGATATTTATAGATAAATCAGATGTGGTTTGCTTTTAGAGATAGAGTGCTATAGAGTAAGACAGATTGAGCAGATGTTGATATTCTTTGTGAGGATTAAGTCCTAACTGTTTGAAGGAAGTGGATTTGATAGTTGTTGATGAAGGCTAGTAGAGTTAGGAGGAATAGTAAAATAATCTGAGTTTGGGGCATCCTGTTAAACTATGGTTTTATCTTTGTTGTAAATTAGAGTTAGAAAATGTTAGGAGGGTTCTGGGTTGGTTGCAGAGATGTAATATGATAGTTATGGGGACAAGAAGTAGGACAGTTTGAGAGAGAGTTGTGAGTGTTACTATTGGGAGTAATTATACTGCTTTTTTCTGGAGGGAACCAATGGTATTGGTTTGAGGGGTATGTGAGTGGTGCTATGGAAGTATAAATGTAGAGCAGAGGTGGACAGGGCATTCGACAGTTCTGGCGAATGCCAGAAGGGCTGGCGCAAAAATGGGGTGATGCTCTTCAAATGTTAATTTAAGGAGGACCATGTGTGTGAGAGAGAAGACAGGTGTGTGTGTGTGTGTGTGTGTGTGTGTGTGTGTGTGTGTGTGTGTGCACTACTGTGAGAGAGAAGGTAGGTGTGTGTGTTTTAGCGGTTCCATTAATTTCTGAATGAGAGAGAAAGTGTGTATATAAGCATGTATGTGTATATAATTTAAACTAGCTGTTCTGTTTCTGTATGAGAAAGTGTGTGTGTGTGTGTGTGTGTGTGTGTGTGTGTGTGTGTGTGTGTGTGTGTGTGTGTGTGTGTGTGTGTGTGTGTGTGTGTGTGTGTGTGTCTGTGTGTATGTGCATGCATGCGTGTGTAATTTAAACTAGCCTTTCTGTTAATATGAGAAATAGTCTGAGTGTGTGTGTGTGTGTTGCTGTGAGAGAGAAGGTAGGTGTGTGTTTTTAAAATACATCTCAACTGTTCAGATTTAGCTTCATAGTTTCATAAAATTTGTGATTTTCTGGCAATTCAAAGAAAATTGAAGTGACTAAATAATGACATATATATCAGTTTGACTTCACAGCCTTCAGAAAATGCATGCTAATACAAATGTTATTCTAGCGACTAAATTAAAAAAGAGCAATATTTAAAATCTATCTGTATTTTTGGCCATTGTATTGCCATTATTTTAGGCTTTGTCTAGATTTCTTGCACTAAGAGGATGAGATGTATGCGTAACTCAACTGTCCAGATTTTTGCCTCATATTTTTGGCCTTTTCCTCATAAAATTTGTCCTTTTCTGGCAATTCACAGATGACTGAAATGACTAAATAATGACATATATATGAGTTTCAGACTTCATAGCCTTCAGAAAATGCATGCTAACATAAATCCTGTTATTCTAGCAACTTTCTAAGTCTATAAGAGCACTATTAAAATCTATCCCAATTTTTGGGCCTTTGTCCCCTCATTATTTTTAGGCTTTCTCTAGATTTCTTGTGCTAAGAGGTTGAGAGGTATGGAGGTATGGTATGTAATGCCCTAGTTGGGGAGGAGGCAGGTTAGTCAATTAACTTGATCAGGCTTGACCCTGTAATTTGTTTACAGGAGACGAGAGCCAGAATCCTCTTTACCAATTACCAGACTGCTAAAGGAATTGTGAGCTTCAGTGGAGACATGAGCCTGAATCCTCTACACTAACTACCAGACTGCTAAAGGAGTTGTGAGCTTCAGTGGAGACAAGAGCCTGAATCCTCTATACCAACTACCAGACTGCTAAAGGAATTGTGAGTGTGAGTTTCAAAAAAAGAAATCCAAGTCACTTCGAACCACGTGCTCTAGTGATCTAAACCTCGCCACAACAATAAATAGAACATGCTGGAGGGATAGATTCCTGTCACAGAGACTCCCCATGCTTTGGAACAAAATTCCAAATTATATTAGGCAGAGCCCCTCACTAACACTCTTCAAGAGAAACCTTGACGAGTGGATGGGTAACAGAAAATACACCCTGGGATCACTTCATTGGCTCTGCTTGACAAAGGATCAGTTAATTAATCAATGGGGCGGCGAAAGCCAACACACTCTGGCTAGGCTTATAAATGCCCTTGGGCAGATAACCTAGTACCTACCTATGAACCTATAATACATTTTCAGGGAATTATGAGTTTCAGTGCTTTTTCAAGGGATTATGAGTTTCAGTGCATTTTCATGAAATTATGAGCTTCAAGGGAAGAGAAGTTTGCTGCTGCTCATACTAGGTCCGTTTTCAATGTACAGCTAACTGTTTTGTTTATTAAATGGCAGTCACTGTTTGCACTGAAGAATTTGAAAGCAGTGTTAGTAGCATAATTGCCTTTGGTGCAGAAGGCTGTGGATTCTACTCCCACACCATGCAGATGGAGTGCTGATACTGCAATGCTTTTTTGATTGCTGATTATTTGGTGCATTTTAAGGGGGGTAAGGTTTCTGCACTCCTGAGTGTGCCCTCCTTTGTATGAGATGCCTAGTGACTATGAATTTGTCAGTTTGTCAATCATACCCATTGCAGTATTACCAGCTTACCGTTCTCTTTTTCAAGTGCAGTGAGCACTGAATTTGTAGATGAAACACTGAAATGTAACGTTGCTTGCCAGTAGCACCCACTTCATTATTCTCTTCAGTGTGGAATTATTTGGATAACTTTTACTTCTGCAGAGATTGTGGTTATTGACTGATATTGGTGGATTGCAATGACAGATGTCTGAGTGGCCTTTTATAGTTGAAATTTTATGAAATGGATAGTTTTGTCATTATTGGTTCATACATTTTCTTTCATTGCTTAGTGAAAGATTGCTCAATACTACACATTTAAAACAGTCTAACAAGTGGTGCTGTATTATACAAGGAATATAATTTAATGCAATCAGGAAGATGACTCAAAGAACACATACATGTATGCATGCCCCTAAAAATGTGTACGAGGAACTTATGGTTTGAAAACAGCCCAAAGGTAAACTTAATTCTCCACTGGCCAGATGCATTTTCTTTGAATGCAGGTTTTAATGCTGTTTCAATGAATGTGAGTTTCAAGGGCAGACAAGGTCACTGCTCATGCTAAGTCTATTTTCACTGTGAGGCTGTATTATTTGTTTAGCAAATGGCTATCAGTGTTTGTGCTATTTTATTTCAATATCTTTAATCATTGTAGAAGTAAATAAGAAAACAATATGCACACTAATAGATTTGAACAGAGTTTATGGTAACTGGGGAGAAATAGCTAAGTAATGGAAAACTGGAATGGCTGGAGTGGAGGCTGCTGCAGGGTGGGGAATAGGGGGTTGCCATAGGAAGGGCTGCTCTAGGGGAGCCCCAATCTATTACTCTGCCTAGGGCCCCATTTCACCTTAACCCAGTTCTGGTCCAAATGTATCCAAAGTATTATGAGTTATATTCAAATGTAAAATCTTTATACCTGACAAGACCACCATGTGAGGTGGGTCATATATGCAACTATGTATCTAGATGGTTGTATAGTCACATGTGTTTATTTTTATTAGTTTATTAGTGTTTATTTTTATTAGCTTAATAGTCTATTTCAAAGGAAGCGATGGGTGACAAAGCAGTTGCTTCTTGTTTTTTATCACTACTCCCATCTAACTGGCGCATTTCATTCTACGCAAAAATTATAATAAGCACAGTCTCAGTCAGGGTTGGCTTGTGGTATTGGACTGCTTGGCTGCAGCCCCCCCCCCCCAACAACTTTTTCCCAATAAAAAAAAAAAAAAAAAAAAATGAATTATTCGAACTGCAAGCTAATGTGTAAATTTGAATGTGATTCTACATGGAACTCAGAGCAATGCACATGCATGCTTGAGTTCTGCTTAAAAAAAAAAAAAAAAAAAAGGAACCCTATCTTTTTTGCTTTTGGACTGTTTATAAAACAGTCCAGACTGGGAAGACCGCAGGCATCAGTGAAGATACACGAAATTCATTACAGTTTTATCCGCAATAAATAGGAAATTGACCCAAGTGTAAAGTCAGCAGACTTTCATGTAATCTGAGTACGTGATATGGTTGTTGATTAGTCCTGCTACTCTCTCATTCTCTTCCACAATTTAGTTGTGAGGGAGAGAGTGAGAGAGTGGAGAGACGAGCAATGTGCGAATCAGGGATCCAATTGGAGATTAGTGTTTAAACGGTAAGTTCTCTTTTTTTTTTTTTTTCCTATCAGGGTCAACCAGATACTTTCTGTATTTATTTTTTCTTCCTGGCAGGGACGAATGGCTACTTTAAATAGTTTTTTTCTTGGCAGGGCCAACCAGAAACTTTCTGTATTTTAATTTATGTATTTAATTATTTCCTGGCAGGGTCAACCAGATACTTGTTAAATCTAGGTGTAGTGATGCAGTCTCCTGTATAAAGTTTTGTTTCTGGACATCCTGGGCCTGTAGGTTGGCAAGGTCAACCAGATCGTAGAAGGCCGAATCTGCAGTGAGCTGTGAGGGGGTATGTTTGTGAGGTCTTTCTAACAATATCCTGGCATGGTCAAGCAGATACTAGGAGGTGATCAATGTGTTTTGGGGGCTTTTGATGACTTTCTTTTTTTTTATATATTATCCTGGCAGGGTTAACCAGATACTAGGAAGGCGATGCGTTTTGGGGACTGTTGATGATGATTTTCTGTTTATATACAATAAACTGGCATGGTCAACCAGATACTAGTGGTCTGTGTGTTTTGGGGGCTGTTAATGACTTTCTTTTTTTTAATATAATATCATGGCAGGGTTAACTAGCTACTAAGGACTAGGAGGTAATGTGCTTTTGGAGCTGTTGATGATTTTTTTTTTTTTAATATAATATCTGGGCAGAATTAACCAGATACTAAGGAGGCACTGAGCTTTGGAGCTGCTTGACTGCCAATGTCTTTTTTTTCTAATAAAATATAGTACCTGGGGTCAAACAGATAGTAGGTACACTGCTTGTTTGGTAAGCTACTTGTGGATATCCTAATCTTTTTGCAGGGTCAATGAAGATAGATTAGGATGGCATTTGAATGTTTTGTTGTTGAAACTCTAGCCTTGCATGACTAAAGTGTGTATGAGTGAACTGAAATAAGATCACCTACAAGCTCTTGACTATGTGATGTGAAAGAAATACAGTAATGTAATCAGTCATTTCTTTTCTTTATTTTAAACCTTACAGGCTCAAAACAATATTGTGGGTAGGCAATCTGGCTGGAGGCTATTCCTAGTATGTGTGAATGAAATTACTGTCCTTGCTGTACTTCTGACTTGCTTTCCAAGAGTAACGTGCATTTGAGTGACGTAAGATCAACCACAAGCTCTGAACTGTGGCTATTGTTTATGTGAAAAAAGTGCATCCCCAGGATTCATGAAGCTTGTGCCAGGCGCAGGCGTAGCATAGGCGGAATAATGCCAAATATGGCCATTGAGCGATTCAGGTACGATCCAATTCCACGTGCACTACTGGCATACACCAGAACTGCGCAGCCCTCGGCATAGGTATGCTAATCACCCCATGCGCAGTGTCGCACCATGCAAATGAAGGCAGATAGCGATTCATGAAGTGATGCAGGCATAGCATAAGCCCACGGAAATGTAAATCAAAAACCACGGTTTACATTTTCCCAAACAGAACATCGGAGCTATGGAAGTGGACCAGACTCATGTATTACAAAGTTAACATATGCCAATGGCTAAATACACAGCCAATGGCATAAGAAAAGATGCACAACACCTGAAAAACAACATTTAATGTCATGTCCACAGTAACGCACAGTACAAGAGCAGGGCATGTGTGCGCAAACAGGAACATAAAGAAAATATATAAAAATATCATAAAATCGCAATGTAATACAAATCAGGTTTTCACCATAATACGCAATGGTAGGCATGGAACACCACAACCAAGGTGCAAGGGTTGCTAAGGGCCTGCGACAGTGTTCGGCCCGGTAACTATGAATTAGTAGTCAATGCCATGTAAATGAGGCAGGTAATACTGAATCGCAAACGTCCCGCCGGATGATGGATGTACCATACGGCGCAGTGCTATAACACCGAGGAGTGTCTCAGAGGAGATACATGACATCAGCAGAGGGGTGTGCCACCATAGCAGTAAGCACATTGGAGCAATGCAGATCTGGCCTGGCCATTGCTAAGCAAAGCTGCAGGACAAGGGTGGGGAGGAAGGTTAAGAATCGTTTAGCTGAGAGCACACATGGTGCCCGAAAGTGCATGTGTATGGTAAGAAAACGTGCCCGAAACCCGGTAAGCGGATGCACGCACCGCAAACAATAGCACAAAAAGGAAGGTCAGGGGAAGAAAAGAAGGAAATGCTGAAGTAGGGTAATTGGAGTACTACTGAGCAATTAACACCAATCAACTCACGGCGGCCAATCGACGGCAGCTGACAAGGCTGCTCGCAGAAACCTGCAAAACAGGATATGGGAGGCATTGGATTGCAAAGAAAAGAGGGGAGGCATTGGATTGCAAAGATAGGAGATCTGTCATAGCAGAGCAAAGCAAACTGACAGTAGACCGGAAATAGCACACATTACGCAAGATAAGCCAGGTCTAGGAAAGTACAAATGAAAGCAGGCTGCTGGATGCATGCCAGAAAATGGTAGGTGGAACATGCAGAAATGTAAAGGGAAGGTCAAGAGGTAATCCACGGCAACCAAATGTAATTCAACACCAAAGGCACCACAATAGTAGTTCCGGTAGTAAAACACATAAGATACCCTGTAGCTACGATCGTACATACACACCCTATGACATCATCAGTGTTCACAACACAATAGTATAAAGTGTGAAAGCACCCTACACACACCTGTGTATTCCCAAATGCTGCACCATAGGTGTAAACACACGGGGAACTGCCATAGCTGTGATTCATCAGCATGTGTTAGAGACTGACGGTGCTGTGGAGGATGATGCCGACAACCACCGCAGGCCCCGGAGGAGGAGAAGAGTGTTCAGACCAAGGGTAACCTACCAGGGGTTACATGATCTGGAGATAGTAGAGCATTATAGGGTGGACAGGGACATCTTAGAGCAAATAGTGGAGCTGTGCCGGCCACGCCTCAGAACCAGAAACAACAGAGGGGAACCATCCCAGTGGACACAAAGGTATGTGTAAGCTTGCAAATACTAGCCACAGGTACCTTTCAAAGGCCAACTGGAGATATAATGGGCATCTCACAGGCATCAGCATCCAGGGTACTACACCAGTTCCTGGATGCCATGTTACCACATGCCAATGAGCATATATACTTCCTCCAAACTCAGGAGGAGTTGGCCAGCAATATGCATCACTTCCACCATGTGGCACTCTACCTGGAGGTACTGGGTGCGATAGACTGCACGCACATACAAATCAAGTCACCACCCAGTGAGCATGGTAGGCGCTACATAAACCACAAGGGATTCCACTCCATCAACTGCCAGGTCATGTGCAATGCCCAGGGCATTATCATGGATGTGTGTGCTGGCAGCCCTGGAAGCTACCATGACTCCCATATCTGGCATGCCTCACAGCTGTATCAGGTATTTGTCAGGGGGGACATCCCACATGGCCACCTTGTGGGGGATGCTGGCTATGCACTGGAGCCATGGATGATGACTCTCATCAGAAATGCACACACACCCATGCAAAAACACCATAATGAGGCACACGCACAAACCAGAATCATCATAGAGCGTGTGTTCGGGATACTGAAATCACAGTTCTGGTGCTTGGACACATCTGGTGGAGCCTTGCAGTACTCTCCAGGCACATGTGCCCACATCGTCATAGTATGTGCCATGCTACATAATATGATCCTGCGGAAACAGCTGCAGCAGGGACAAAATGGTGAAGGCCCTCATAGCCCACCGCAATTGCCAAGGCCATCACAGGCACAGAGAGGTTCAGACCATGAACACACTGTGCCAGCCCCAGTAGGCAGACAGAGGCGTGCCCAATATGCCTACGCCTTGGCAAAGAGGGAACGTATAGCACATACTCTGACAGTGTAGGCCCCTACAGACTGACACACCTCTCCACCTGCACACACAGTAAAATGGATGGCACACAAACACGACCACCTGCAAATTGTAATGTATAGGTGGCCCACTGTGTGAATCCTACATAGGCAGCCCTCAAACATTGTACACACAACAGCTATTGGAACATGGGAATATCAACACCTCAACAGTATATGTGCCTATCAGCATATGTTGGTGCTGTGTGTATAGGTTCCCAGGTACATCGGTAGGTACACGGCCGATTGTCAGAGGCCATACACCAAATGGGGCAAACAGTGTCTGCTGTCACCACAACATCGAGTAACCAACTGTCGCTTAGTGGAGCAGAGGCAATTGCGGGAGCACATGTGTGTAAGCACTGTTCTGCACATACTCAGCACGGAGTCCCTGCTGCGTTAATGAGGGGCTCCACATAATGTAATCATGGATGTTGTGTCAAGGCATGGGGTGTACCCATGACAAGTATTTGTCACCCCAGCATGCTCCACCTACGGTCGTTTGAAGGTGAAGCACAGTATCGTGTGTGGCTCACTGTGATACACATACCCAATGCCGGAGCACATCCAGTAAACATCACGTGGACATACCATTAACTGGACTCATCAATATGTAAACAAACTGAGTTACCCATGTGAGTGCAGTATGGAGTAACAGTCGTAGTATACTCCACATACAAAACGACATAACACGTGTACAAATCCCAGATGTCCAAGTGTTAAATGCAGTGACCGTCGTGCATGTTCCCGGTCCCACGTCCTGCAAGGGATGTAATGTAATCCCGAAGGTACGAGTAATGCATGTCGGATGCAGGTCATCAGATCATGTTTAGCACACGTTAGCGGGAATATGAGTTGCCCACTGCTGGTAAGCGACATTTAAATATGACTATACAGATATGCGTGAAACAGGGCTAAGCTTCTTCGAATATCGTGCAGATCATGGTCAATGATGTCCAGAACAGGTGAAACCAGAATTATTCACCCCTGTACTAATAGCGCCTGCTCTAAAGGGTAAAACGACCACTGCCAGGAGTGGAACACGCAATCATGTATACAATCACCTAACACTATTGCTAGCCAAGATGTACCTATGGTAGGGTTGCCACCTCTTCAAATGACCAATGTGGGACATACGTCAGATGTCTGCAGGCCAACACATACACCCGGCCAGTACAAAAATCAGAACTTCACTGTTTTGCCTAGATAAAAGCTTATTCTTGTAATGTTTACTTACTTATTCTGTTTCTATAACATATAGGTGGTTCAGATACAGAATAATTGTTTTATGCAACTATTACATAAACTATAGGAAATAAGTATGTCCTAAAATCCCAGGACATTTGCCATGTTTACCAATATTTTGCAGGACACAACTGTCTAAAGAGGGACTGTCCTTTGCAAAGTGGGACAGCTGGTAACCCTAACCTATGGCAGGTGTGTAATGTGACAGGTACAGACACAAACGTGCAGAGTCCAGGAAACAGTATACACCAAGTACACAATGAAAGGTGTAGCTTGCCTGTCACTTTCCCTGTCAGATATATATATATATATATATATATATATATATATATATATATATATATATATATATATATATAATACAGATAGAAAGGGTGATAGAAGTGATATATGTTGATATATATGGATTCAACGATATCTGCAAATATATATAGATAGGACAATAACATTCATAACACCTTGGAGGTACAAATAAATAGGATACCGCCAACTTTGGAATGTGTAACATACCGACACGCATAACCACGAGGCTGAAAGACCGAAAGAACACAGTACCGGAAAAGTACAACCGCGAGTAATATTATGATGATATGAAGGGATATTTAGTTACCGCTGCCGGTGTCGTGGTCCACGTAGGTACTGTGTTCAACTGTGTTTGTGAGTGCTGTAGTCTGTGTATGTGTGTGTTGAGGGTGCCGTGTGCGTCTCCATGTGACTGTAATGTGTGTGTGTGTCCGCATCGTGTGTCTGTTAGTGCCAACTCGGAGGTAGATCATTACGGTAGGTGTGGGTATAGCTCGCAGTAGGCATACGGTTACCACCTGTCCCACATTAGGAGGGACAGACCCTCCCTGGGCAGGTGTGTCCTGACATAAAACATTACAAAGGGCAAATGTCCGAGATTGTAGGACATTACTATGTCCCATATATTATGTAATAGTTGCATTAAATAGTTATGCCTGTATGTAAGAAACTTAAATGTTACATGCAATATGATAACTAGCCAATGTCCCACAACAATAGCTATGTATTGAGGATAAAAGTATGTGCTATCCTGTGTACTGACCGTGGCTATATGTCGGCCTGTAAACACCGCTGTGTGTCCCGCAAGTGTCCAACAATGGCCATATGAAAAGGTGGCAACCCATGGCAAAGAGGTTCTGTTACCAACACAACTGCAATGACTGCAAATATCTGGGACAGAAATACATGGGATAGCTGTCATTTAGACATATCCCTTTACATATCGCTGCAATTCCGGAGGTATGGAAGTATCAACCTCACCTGCACACTATATAGAAACCAATTAACAATGGCCCAATGTAAAATCCCGTAACATAAGTCTACTAACTGATAGCTATTTAATTAGGGACGGAGCCCACACACATATACATGGAATATGTAGAAATGCAAGCCCCACAAACCTGTATATGCTACGTACACCCACCAACATCCCCCACACTTGAAATATAGCAATACAGACTGTAATTACAGCACAAACATCCAGTCAGTCAATTACATCTGCAGAACCATCAACATACCTTGTGAGAGACACAATTAAAGGCGCCATGCAAAATTGTAGCCGTTGTATAATGGAACAAACGGCGATGTTACAGGTTTTGTTTGCAATAGTCCATTATCAGACGGTTGGGATGACAGGTACACCCACATGTTGAACCACATACTCTAGCTGTCACACACAATCCACAGGGGACATGAATCCAAAGTATACTTGTCTCTACACATAGCAGTTGTAATTACACACAACAAAACACAATACAGGCCGTCTCCCTGAAGGTAGGGCAAATGGGCAACACCCAAGTTGAGAATTCAATTATACCCCACTCTTGCCGCGTAATTGGCAAATGGAGTAGCTCCACAGCTGATGTGCAAGTAATTAGTCACTCAGGAACACCAATTGGCGGCAGGAAACCACATGTTACAGGTATCGACGTATATAAGGATGACTTGCCAGACATTTAAACCATATGCTCATACCATATACCTGTTTAAACAGTGTAAGAGAGATAGAGACGAAAGTTCGGAACGATAACAAGGTATGTAGAACACTCGGTATGTAAGTGTATGTATAGCATGTTTTCTATTAATTATTTAGTGTATGTATAGCCTGGTTTGCATTAATTAAAAGTGTCCGCAATGCATAAAGTGGGAAAAGGTATTTATGCAGTGATGTCTTGATGAGCATACTAACACTTGTAGAAACTGTGCGTCCAGCAGTGGGCCACAAGGTACACATCACAGACACCACAAGGGATGCTACATGAGGGCTTTAAACAGAACAATTCCATACAACCCGCCGTCAGTGGTAGGGTATGTCCAACAAGTACGTGCCATAGCAGGGGATAGTATATGTTGATATACTGTCACAGTAGGCATGTGTATGGGCATATAACGACAATGACATGTCTAAGGTGGTCCTGCTGTGCAAGTATGCTTTGCATTATGGGATACTATGTAAAATATGTGTAATGTATAGTATTGTAGGTAGATATGTCAGTTATTCTACACAGCATAACAGGCATATCATGCATACCAAAGGTATCGTCTATTGGCATGTACAATAAGAGGATACATATGGCTTGTAGACACGGGACATTGTAATAGCATGATAGCTAATCTAAATGGAAGGGCTACCAAGTAACCATGCACAAAGGACATGCAATAGCTTCACAGGTGCATAGTGGGGTACTATGCAGTCTGGCAAGGCTATGTGTAAGCACAACTACAGTGTTCACACCAGTGGCACCTCTCTAGGGTAGTGTCCTGTGAACAGCAGAGCCATGTGTTACCTGCACCTCTGCACAATACAGCCACTGCAGTGATCCCTGGCGTACATGTGTCTCCCAACCACCAAGTGAGGTATCACATGAACAGTGCTACTGAGTGTCCCTGCGTGATGTACATAGGACTCATGTTCCAAAGCATGGTGAGTGTCCGGTTTGGGAATGTAACCCTCAAGCACATCCCACTCATAGTTGCATGTGTGCACATATCCATGAGCATGTTGCTCACAGTGGCTTTTGCTTATGTCGCGTATGTGGAGTATATCCATTAATATTGTTGTGGACATGGGCCCTGTCTGTTCAGCAGAGGTCACCCCTGAGTATGTAGTATGCAAATGTGTACAGACGTGCTGTCCATAGTTCAGCCGCATACTTTAACTGTCAGAGCTCAATAAATGTCATGGCGTGTTAATGTTGCGGTATGTAAAGCTGTAGCTGTTGTGTAAGGTACACCCTAAACGGGGTGGTGTACCCTTGAATGTGTGTAGAAGTCTGGAGTTAAGAGGGACAATGGGTGCCTATGTACCAGCTACACACCCAGTACAGATAAGTGTGGCCACATAGAAGGATATCCACGCCACAGTGGCAATATGGTAACCACAGGAGTGGGTGCAACATACATGTGTACTATGAACACATACAATGTGACATGTATGTAAGGGATTACCACATATGTGATAGTCAGTGGGTGAATGGTGTAATGCTAAGGTGATGTTCATGCACCTTGTGTCATGCAGCTTGAGGCCATGATATTCATATCAGGTATCTGTCACAGTGACACCCATATGGATGGAGTCAGTATCAGCTGGTGGATCAATCATTGCACTTTGTATGCAGGGGTTTGTAAAGCTAGGCAGGGTAAGTCCCTCTGTGCTAGCCTGTACCTCAGGGTAGCATATACTGAACATGAGGGGCCCTATGACTGAGGACTGTGGTATGCCAAGTGTAACTGAAATGCAGTAGATACTATGGTATGCCACCCTCATTGTGTGTGTCCTGTCCATGAGCCATGTTGCATAACATCCTGAGACATAGGGTACGATGTGCAGGTGGATGTGTATGTTGTCAATACCAGAATGGAGAATGGTGCTGAAAGGCAATGAGAGGACAATGTAGGATGTGTGGACCCCAGTACCATCATCAACTACCCTGGTAACTGTATGAAAGGAGTCCACCAGGTGTAGGGGCCATGCTCTGGCCCTAACAAGTCCAACCTGGGTGGCATCAAAGGACAATGTCTCTGTGAATGACGTCCATGATGATGTGCCCCATAGCCGTGCAGAACAGTCCAGTCAGGTGTGTAGGACTATAGTCCCACTTGTGCATTTTGGCGCCACCTGTGTGCAGTGTGATAATTGTTACTGTGTGCCATTCAGGGGCCACAATGTCTGATACAAGGCTATTACTGAATAGGGTGGCCTAGTGGGGAGACATGTCGTTCAGAGGTCTGTGGACATCACAGCCTGGGACTTTGGAAGGTGACATGGGGCCAGTGTCCGAGGACATATAGAGTGCCAGTTAGTACTGTGTAGGTGTGACTGCAGGGACACCGCAATGTTCCTGCATGGATTGTGGCCCTGTAGTGAGTGAGAGGGTGTAATGTTAGCATTGAATCCATCCGCCAGCATGTAACCAACATCACCTGGTTCTGTAATGTTCCTGAGTGACTGTTGTATGTGAGAGCAGATGTGGGTATTGCCATTGACTACTGACATACCACCATAATGCCTTGTGGTACATCCCGGAATGTGTCACAGTAATGTTTACATAGCTAGTCTTGGAGTATGTGATGAGGGATTCCGTCGCCCTACCGAGGCTGACCAGTGAGCTACCCCACCCATGGGATTGTACACCACTGTGCAACAGCCTCCACCTGTTGTTGTAAAGTATGTCCATGGAACTTGACCACCAGAGTGGCGTCTGTTATCTGGTGTGTACCATCATGGCTCTGTGTGGAATAGCATGATCCATGCAGTCATGTACGTGCTAATGAAGTGCACTGGGGTATGTTTCAGCATTTGTATGTGCACTGTCCATCTGCACGGGTGTCATGACATTAACTACCACTGTCATAAGATGTCTGTAGTAGGTGTTGTAGTACTCATGTACTGTGTATGCTGTAAAGGGTGTGGTGCCGGGATGTGGCTAACAAGGGTGATTAGCATATGTTTGGAATCCACAAATGAGGGGATAACCCCAGGTGTGGAACACCAGTCACATGGTGGTAGTGTTCATGTCAAGGATAATGTTGGTCTTGGAGGTGGTGATCCAGCCGAGTGGAGGTTATGACTCATGGATGTGTCGGTACATGAGTGGCTATCCCAGTTAAGTGTGGGGTAGTGTCAGTCACACATCAGTAGTAGCTGTCTGAGCCCTACTGTCCAGTACACCAACAAATGAGGTCCGGTAACCGTGGGGTATGTTGTTGAATCTGTAGCTTGTTGCAATGTGTATAGCGGTTCTGGACACAGTTAGTTGCATGTGGAGCACCTCTAATGCATTGTGCTAAGTAACTAGCCAGGATGTGTGTACAACATAGTGGGATATGGAAACACCTCAGCCGTGGGTGTGCCGTTCCAGGTATGTGCCTGAAAGGTATGGTCTGTCTATAACCTGTCATTGCAGGTGTGCTCTGCAGAGCCTAGAGGCAGGTCCCAGTCACTGCAGAGTTATTGAAGTGGTGCATTATAAGGTGTGCCTGGCCTGCGTGCGTCACAGAGGAAGATGCAAGCATTGTGTCACATGACCCCATGTCTTGTTTGCCAGTTCCCATTCTGCCGGTGACTGTTATTGGAAACTGTCCAAGACACTTCTAAGCATTATCCACTCTCCGCGTATCGGGACATATGTCATACATTCTATCAACCCATGTGTTATTACCCTTGCACAAGCTACTGTTGCATGTACAGCTATATTGTAGCTGCGGATGTGATTTCCTTTGCTTCAATCATTATAGGATGGTGCCTGTAGTGGGCCAGTTTTTGGAGTCCTGCAAAGGACACCTATATCCATGTTTAAAGAGTAGAACTTGCAGATTTGGCACACTGGTACTTTCCGGGCAATGGTTTGGAAAGCAGCAGTGTATTTACCTTTCTTGCATGTCTGTATGTCTATCCATAATAGCTATGACGTAACCTATTTATGTACATGTGTTATATCTACAAGGATAAATGTTTATATGTTTGTTATGTATATATTGATTAATGTAATTGTGTGTGTGTGTGTATATATATATATATATATATATATATATATATATATATATATATATATATATATATATATATATATGTCTGTACATTCTTTATTTCATATATTTATTTAGTGTAAGTCTGTTGAAATATATCTATACACAGATATATATATCCATATATAGATATATAAAAAAACGTGTAGAAAACAGCATTCATTTGCAATGCTGTGAGCGGATTACACACGCGCAGGCACACTTGCATATCCTTATTGTTGGTTACATATGTTTACTAAGTCTTTGTGCTTACATGGGCTTTCTTAATTGTGACGGTACCAGTACAATATCTGTAATCCGGTTAACGGACATATGCGAAACACACGTTCACCTTTACATATTTAAATGTCTTTACAGCACACACACATTCATTAACTCATATGTGCTGTAGTCGTAGTTGACCTGGGACTGCATTCACATTGGCCGGATGGTGTAACCACTATACTATTGGTGTTCTGACTCATTTATATACATACCCATAGTACATAGCTACAGTAACATATGCCTCACCGCTTCACTTACAACACAGGCATCCATTCTCCTGCTGGGAAAAACGCGGTACTACATATTACACTTTCCCTTTTCCCTACTGCTCTGGACCCAAGCTGCATATTTAATCACTCCAAGGATATGCAGAACTCCAAGGCTTATAGTCCTGGCACATACAAGTCTTTGAATGTCAGGGTGTTCATGTGGTGATCTGGGTTTAGGCTTGTCCACCTGGTGCACGGAACTGCCCTGACCGAGTTCAAATGTCAGACGAAGCACATAGACAGAATTTGTCAATTTTCTAGAGGTTTACCTGTGTTTACAGACACAGGTCTTTCGGCACCTTTCAGCAGCTTTTTATGTTGGCAATACATAATATGGATGGGGGTGGTTACAATACATAATCTACGGTGAGGGGTGTTCCCATTCACATTTGACTATTTCCTGTATGCATTCATACGAGGATTATTATTTTGGACATGAATTAACTACAGGTATGCAGTAGTACAGTAAACAAATGTGAAGGTTTGTTACTGTAAATATGTACGGACCTCTGTAATACACTGTTGTTTTCTGGCAAATCAGTAGCTAGTAATTAAAGACTGAAGTCAGAACGTAATGACAGACAGTTGAGTTTCAGACTTCATACTCTTCAGGAAATTAATGCCAATGTACAAACTGTTATTCTATCAACTTTCTAAGTTTCTAAGAGCAATCTTTACAAATTGTCCATACTTTTGGGCCTTTGTCCCACTTTTATTCACGGCTTTGTCCAGATATCTTGCAATCAGAGGTTGACAGGTATACTTTTATTCATGGCTTTCTCCAGATATCTTGCTCTCAGAGGATGACAGGTATGGTCGGTCACACCTACACACACATTAAGTGTCCCTCACACAGTAGATCAGGGTTATCCTGTTTATGTCAGTGCCTTCATCACCCTTATACCATTTGCCACTATGCGAATGTGCGCAATATATTTCCGCTTATTCGTATCGGGACATGTGCGTCACGGGCAAGTGTTTGATCCTGGGTAGTAGGTTATGCATGACCACTTAGGGCTGGACAGTGTCGTGCACCTCTAATGCACATTCCAACTTCTGTCCAGATATCTACAGGACTGGACTTCGTGTCTTCCATTCTAATGTTTACACGGGTTACGTATTCCATGAGGGATATCCAAAAATTGTACCGATCCACAAGAGGAATACTGAACATTGTTTTGGAGTTACGACAATGTGCTGAGGTCATGTGCAATCCTGCAACTGTCTAGGGTGACACTACCTACTACATATGCATAGTTGTCACTATGTGTAGCTGTGGCTGCACCAAACCAGTAGTCCACGTACGGCTGGATTTGGTGGACATTCAGGTACGGGAGTGGGTTGTGTGATGTGGAGGGGATGCTGGGTAGTCCATTATTTATCCAGGTGTGTTGCATTTGTTATGGCCAGTTCCATCCAGGTGTGTTGCATTTGTTATGGACAGTTCCATCAGGACCAATCTGTGGGTATGTGCTGGTGACATATCTATACATTTGTATCGCACATTTCAATATTCATCTGTTTGTGGGATTGTGTTCTACAGTATGGCATGTCTGCTTGTATTTCAGCTGTTTATACATGTGTTTGCACTTCTTTCAGCTTCACCTGCTGCTCCCTCATACACCTCCGGTTTACCTATTCTGCATATGATACAGTATCGCCTTGGAGGATTGTACCATTACCCATCCACCCCACACACACAGATTCCTCACACCCCATACATCACTGCTTTGGTTGTTGGCCCATGACATGGCCAGAGTAACACATTGAATACCCTGCATGTGTCTGGTACCTGTAAGGTTGTGTGGACTACCCTGCCATGTTTGCTTTCCACATGCTATACCTCACGCACATAGGTACACACCCATACTTCACTTTCATTACATGTTTGGTATACCCGGGTACTACCCGTTCGACTGTGACACATCCTGACAAGTTCGGCTTGTACCACTGACTTCCAGATTTTGGCGGCCTGTTGTACTCATTGGTAGGATGCCACCTTTTCCTATGTCCAGGATGGGATATATTCCGTACACATATCTGACTGTAGTGGACAACGCCTCCCCACAGTCGACGGTAGGGTTGCCACCTTTTCATTTGACCAAAGTGGGACATTTTTGGTACACACATCACATTTTACAGGCCAACACATACCCATGGTCAGTACACAGGATAGAACTTAGACTTCTTGCCTATATAAAAGCTTATTCTTGTAGCAGTTCAGTTGCTTATTCTGTTTCTTATAACATTTATGTAATTTAGATACAGAAAACCTGTTTAATGCAACTATTACATAACGTATAGGGAATAATTTTGTCCTATAATCTCAGGACATTTGCCATTGTTACAGGTTTTTGTCAGGACACAACTACCCAAAGAGGGACTGTCACTCGCAAAGTGGGACAGGTGGTAATCCTAGTCGACGGTACCGATAATACTGTTCCTTTCAGACTACATGTGTCCTTATTGTTGTGGCTGTTTGTATGCTCCTTCTGTTTCGTTTACATGCTTATTCTATTTCCTATCACATTTGGTATGTGAAATACGGACATACCTTTTGTATGTGACTATTACATGCCTTGTGGGATATAATTCGGACATACAGTCGCTAGATATCTACATTTCTCGTGTATTTTGTTATGGACACATCTGCCCAGCTGTGTACCCTCCCTCATATTATGGGTCAGCTGGTGACCCTCACCATTGGGCTGGACGTACCTACTGGTGGATCGCTAACATATGATGCGTTTCACTTCCACTTGGTATGGCTATCTACACTGCGTTGGACTACGGCCACACGGTCTTCCATGTCATTTGTTCGTGGGATAGGGAACCATTATTCCCTACCGTGCATTTGTGTTTGCTTCATCACTTTGTGTTCGCAGGTACTTTCTTGCATGCTTTGCATATGTTTCAGTATCCAGGGACACTGACGTGGTTACTATCTTGCAACTTGTTATATGCAAGCATTTTAGGTTGCACATCGACAGCTGCCATTTCCATGCCTCCGTGTGGCACTTCGACACGCCCTATGCACTCGCGCTCCTTTTCTGTGCACGTGGCTGTGTCGGCAGCACGCCTTCATTACTATGCATTTGGCGCTACTGCGCCATCTTCATGCCGTACGGTCGGCGCAAGCCTAACACTGGCCTTGAGCCAAACTTCATGAATCCCAGGGCATATATAAATAACAGTGATGTCTTTTATCCTTTTTTTGTCTTTTAACTTCACAAGATCAATTAGATACTGTGGGTGGAGTGGGCTATAGGGATTGGGGCTATGTGCGAATATAGCAACTAGCCCTGCTGTTTATTGTTGTTGTAATTCTGGCTTTGCAAGACTGTAATACTTGTCTGTATTTTCAGATGAATCCAGTCTAATTATCAAATGTAAGAATCATTCCTAATGCATGTTATTTCATATCTGTTCGATGTATACTGAATGTCTGTTTAAAAATATTTGTAATATTATAGAGCTTCTCTCCCTGCCTAGACATATGCTGAAAAGGGTTTTTTTGTCTAATGACAGTTGGACAAACCTGAGTAAACAAAAATAAAATAAATAAAATAAAATGAGGGTTTACTATTACATGTCCGTTCATCTTTTAGACGAATGAACTATGTGCGAAAACCACTTTCCGGAACCGTTAGGGTGATCACCACAATGCTGAAGCTGACATGAGCGAATGGCCGCTGTTGTCAGCTCCAACATTACAGTGCAGATCGCACTATAGTGGGGATGGGGAAATGTGCCTTTACCCACACTGTAGTGTGTTCTCGGAGTTTGTATATATAAGTAGGGGGGGTGGGAGGTGCAGGGGGGCTTGCCCCCAGCAAACAGCTGTTGTAGTGTGTTGTGTAGGTAGGAGCATTTCAGTGTAGTCGACATTTTCAACATTCGACTGCACTGAAATGTTCCGTTCGACATTAACATTGTTCCGTGTTCAGATTTCTGAACATTTGGTTTGGACATCTGTACTATCGAACAATGTTGAGTCGAACATGTGATAGTAAACCTAAAATGTGTATTTGTGTAAGGCATGCTGGCACACATAAGTTGTGACTAATGTTTCTATCAACTAAATGAAATTAATGCAAGTATGTTCATTTAATCCTGGCAGGCCCAAAGCAGAAACTTTTGTTCAGTAATGGGGTGGGGGAATTGCGAATGAAATGAGTTGACTGTCCCTGCTCTTTACCTGTGTAATTCTGGTTGTGCAAGAATAACATGTATCTTGATAAAGTCAACTGTCATACAAGCCTGTGTCAAGTGTCTCTCAGAATCACTGGCATATTAGGCATTGGAGTGACCTTGAATTGTGAATAATACATTAAGATAGTACAGTGGGATTTCCAAATCTCCTTACTTTTTACTTGGCATTGTACAAAATGCAGATTACCTGATATTGTACTATGTATGTTTACTATATAATGTGTACTCATAATAGTTTCATGCAGTCAAGACCAACCACTTTTTTAATGTTTAGAGATGTTTAGGTTTTGTGCTGTTATAGAATAACCTAAATACCTCATTAACTCTGAAATATGATTTATTCTAGTATTTGGTAGACTATTCAGCATGTGCAATAGTGATTGAGTTGTTATTTTATGTAAAATGGTAAGCACGATCAGTGTTGATCCAACTGCACCATAGCTCTGCCCAGTTAAGTTAACCCCACCCCTTTTTAGTTGGCCCCACCCATTCAGCTGCCAGAGTCTAATTGTTGTCCCAGTCCACCCCTGATGTAGAGAAAGATGGGATGGGTAAGAATTGGGGTTAGGGTAGGGGAGTGGAGTGAGGCCAAGCATTAGTGAGGGTGAAAGAAGCAGATTGAAAACTTGGTAAAGAGACAGAAAAAAACAACCAGTGACTCAACAGACAGCCACAAATCTGCTGAGGGAGATAAATAAAAGGAGCAATGCAATTTAAAAGGCTTCTGTGCTAGTAGATGAAAGTATTGATTTTGTTGCTCTAGGACACAGTTTTAGTAGGATAGTTAGTCCAGTATCACCTTGACCTGACTGATGGTGATGTATAATAGTAAAAAAATGCATTAGACTGTTGGAACAACTATGTAATAGTAAGGAGGTTTATTTGGACAAATGCAAAGTCCAAAGGCTACTCTCCACTCCCGAAGATCAGCAAAACAATGAGAAAAAGTAGGCCAAAATGCAGGTCTGCAGCTCTTGAAAAATACTGGCTCAAACCTGAAAGTGGTTACAAAAGCATCTGGGGAAAGGAGAAATACACTTAAGAAATGGAGAAAGTAGACTGCTAAAAACAATCAATGGAGAACAGCTGAAGGAGAAAGTACAAATGTTAAAACTGTGGTCTAAGAAAATAGAGCTGTTATAATGGACACATGTCTTTGTTTTAGGCTACCATAAAAATATAGCCCACAAACTGGTGTTCAGACTGCAGACTTCACTGTTACATACAGAACTATTTCCTTGAGGTTCACTTCTGTAGATAAACAAACACACTAAAGAGACAGTTGAATACACTGAATCAATGGTGACTGTGCACAAATACTAACTGTGCACTGAATCAATGGTGACTGTGCACAAATACTAACTGTGCACTGACTCAGTGGTGACTGTGCACAAATACTAACTGCACTGAGTCAGTGGTGGCTGTGTACAAATACCAGCTATGCACTGAGTCAGTGGTGACTGCGCACACTAGCTGTGCACTGAGTCAGTCATGACTGTGCACAAATACTAGCTCAGAGCTGAAAGTGGTTTAATAACTGTCTCTGGCAAGGAGAAATAAGAAAGGAGGTGGGGGGGACCAAGAGTGACTTCCTTGAAAGTATGCAGTTCCACTGAAGAAAGACAGGAAAATATAAATTATGGGAGTAGCAAGTCTAGACGAAGTGAAGAAAATATAAGAGAAAGAAAAAGTCTGAGTAAGAGCAGTATGAGTAAATGTCAGTATCTGTTAGGAAGTACAGAGTTAAAGCCGACCAGCAGGATGTCAAGGGAGGAGGGTTTACAGACTGTAAGGTTACTGCTTACAAACTATAACACTGAAGCACTTGTCTTCAGACTAGGCACTGTGGAGGCTAAAATACATGGAAAAAAGACTGGATATCCCCAGTACTTACTTAAAGCACAAGGGCAGAAGTGGTACAAACTGTGCCCAAAATAAATGGTGGGTTGATTGAGTGGAATCAGACTCTGGACAGGCAGGTTTCTTCCAGGTAGTCCTGTTTTCTCCTACATTCCAAAGACAGGCAGTAGGTTGACTGGACACTCTAAATTGTCCATAGTTCTGAGTGTGCATGCAAGTGTGTGTGGTGTGAAAAAACTACTGCTGCAGGGCTAGCCACCCGGTGGTATAAACCTTGGCTGTAGATGATTGTCACTGTTTAAGTGAAACCCCAACCCCCATGTGCAAAAATGGGAAAAAGAGGTGATGGATGGATCCACAGACTTTTTAGATGAAACTCGAAAACTATTTGATTGAAAACTGTACAAAATTGCATACCATGCTGGAGTGAGTACTTTTAATGAAGATCGATCACTCATAAATAAGTTGTGATTATTTGAAAACACATGGTATTGTTTTGTTTGTCCATTTGTGGTCACGTATGATGTTCATAGACAGATTACTTTTGGAATGCCTCAAATATCTTTTACTAGGAAAAAAGTGGTAACTTTCCTATATACTTTTTGTGTAAATCAGACTACAGAAGTCATTCACTGCTTAACTGATCAGATCTTGATAAGCACCCATTGGGCAGCAAACCCCTCAGCTCCCAGAATTATACATACTAATTACATTGTAACACAAACATGTGGAAAGAAAAACAGTGTACTCCTTGCCCAAACTGTGGTCCTGCACTCTGTGCTAGTACCCATAATCAAATCTGATTATGCACAGCTGTGTTATAGCAGTTAGAATGCAATTAATAAGTCACTGATCACACATAGAGAAGTTACACACACTAATATCAGCATGAACTGTGTTGATGATATGAGTTTGTGTTTGAAAAGGAATACCAGTCATTTGGACTTTAGCATGTAACCACTTTGCTATGCAGCGACAACATTTTCGCTGAGCACACAAAAACACAAATTTTAGCAAAAAACAGCTAATATGAAAAATGGGGAATTGTTCATACACTACACTTTAAAAAAACCTTCCCCACAGTAACGTTTTTCATTCTTTCAAAATAATTCCAAATACTAGTAATTTTGCCTCAAAATATTACTGACCTTGTAGAATTACACAGTGACGGCCCAGACATAACATTGAGCAGAAATGATTTCCTGAAGAATACCTCTCCATTTTCATCTTATTAAATTACTTTTCTTTGATGTTTTATTCAGACTGTAGGAAAATCTACTACTACTACCATTGAACCAGTGACATAAAACTAAACCAAATTATTAATAATGTCAAGTTCAGGTTACATTTTTATACTTTCATTTTTGGTCTTGCGTTACTATGCATAAAACTATCTTCACTGAAGGCATTCAAGATGAATAAAACATTCAGAAGAATATTAAAATGCATATACTGGTTAAGCCCAAGAGAAAAGTCTTTTCGAACTTTAAACATTTTCCTTCAAAAATCATACATTCCCTGAAGCCAGAGAATATTGAAGTAATGCTGTTCAAAATGCATTCTTTTTACACGACAGTCTGCTAGTTTTGTAAAAATGTTATCACAGTTGGATAAGATCTACTGTAATATTTTTTCTTAGATGTTAATATAGATGTTTAACAAGCTGTGTGTACAGGTAAGAAATACAAAAGATGGGTTTGGTCCGTCCCTGCAACCACTGTTTGAAAGCAGTGTGTTTCTTAGTAAGTCATGTGGCCTTTCTGACCAACAAATCTACCACTGTGTATCTTTTTCTAATCAATGACCCACTATAGAGGCACATCTTCCAGGCAGTACTGTAGTATTTTGTGCAATGAGCGCGCAGTGCATTTCGGTCTGGAAGGAGGTGAAAAATTGCTCTGAAAAAGGTACTGCTGAAGTTAACTCAGTCCGTCATATCTCAGAAGAGATGTCGACAATAGTGCACAATATAATCTGTAACAATTTCAGCAATTGTTGACATTAAGGACTCAATCTACCAAATATAAAACAAATAGGAAAAAATGTACATGTGAGCCATAAAGACATTAAATAATGTCAACAGAAATGTATACTAGTTATATTAGTGGATAACCTATAAAAATATTATATTATGAAAATTTTTATGTGCTGCATATTTAAATATACTGCATCTATGTTGTCATTCAGCTTCTGTTATTCAGCTTAATTTACCCACCATCATTTCAAGTCTTCTGTATATAATACTGCTTATAGCTGTATATAATCTAAATGTACCTGTATTTGATCTGCTAACTGTTGACTTACTTGTGTTTGCATATGGATTTGTATTTTTTTTTTTATGTGGAGCTTTTCTTCCTGGGCCTCCTCTGAAAAAGGGCTTACATCTAGTCGGATCTTCCTGGTTAACCAATGTAAAATAAATAAATAATAAATAAAAAGAAATATTGGAGGGACAACATGGAAACTAGGTGAAATTGTTAACTTTACCCCTGACTCAGAGGACAAGCTATGCCACAGTAGCTGGGATCAGTTAAAGAGTAAAAAGTCCAAAGTTCCAAGGTGCAGTAGCTACTGAAATGTGATTTTTATGTGCAACCAATTAAACATCTGACAGAATATGGCTGGTAACCCCCTTCACCACTTATCCCTGCATTATGAACTACTGGCACCATGAGGTCACTACTTCCTCATTAAGTGCCATAATTCATTATCAATATCATTAATCTCTCCCAGCACCAACCCTTTGTATTGCTGCCCTAACAAACTTGGTGAAAACCATCTGCAAACTTTTCTATGAAGGACGCTACTTTCGCATATCTTAGATATCTTCTACACCTCTGTTTTTTATATCTCACATAATCATAGTCATCAAAACAATCTGACTAGACTGTTTGCAATTCTGTTTCAAAACATTGCAAACACACAAAAAATGGACCTTGTAGTTAACATGTTTACAGAATTAAAGGACCCTAGAAAGCAAGGGGGAAGATATCAGTAGATGCCTTTTTCTTTGGTACTGTAAATGGTATGGATAGCTAATAGAGTTAATGTATGGTTAAATTATTACAAAGATGTAGTGAAAACTGGAGATGCATGTGTTGTGATTTAAATAAGTAATCCCTAAACAAATATATAAGAATATGGATTATAGAAAGTAAGCAGTTATGACTAGCAACAGAATGACTATAACTACTTTCCTCGTTTTATTTATTTATTTAATTGATATTTGAGCTTTGGGAACAAAGTAAACTAGAAGCGAGCATATTCATTATGAGCCATCCTAATGAGTTGGCTTTAGAGCATATTAAGACTTTAGTAATAATATGCTTTGGGTAATTTATCAATACACTGATACTTATTCATTGCCCTACGTCCTCAGCTATTTTATCCTTCCAGTGATTTACTACTGATATGCGATTTCCTTTGTTTATCACTGAAGTATTTTATTGTCTTTATTACTATAATAATTTCTTGCACAGTTCTTAAATGCTGTTAATTTTTGTGACTTGTTCTTGTACTTGGAAATGACTAATAAAGTTTGTTTTGGAGAAAAAAAACAATGTAAATAGTAACAAGGATCATTATTACAAACATCAAACATATAGGAAGCTGCCTATCATATAGAGCTGCAGCATGAAGAATGTGAACACGAGGAAACAAGCTAATCATGCAAATTATAATCTCCTTCTGAGTCAGTACTTTATTAATGAACTCATGATCAAGAAAGAAAACAAAGATGTATATTAACTACCACACATTTGCACACTCATAACAGCATCCAGTTTCTCTAATCTTTGCTTCAAACCTCTTTTGCCAACATCTTTTCTATTCATACATTTGCAGTGTTATTAACAGCATATAGAAGAACCTGGAGGCCAATTGTTTGAATATGATTTCCTATGATAAATATGCTTCTGTGATTAATTTCCAGACAATTATTCTACATGACGTAGTAAGATTTTCATGCATGTCTATTTTAAATCCTAATTCAGTCTGACCAGTTACATCAAACTTGTGTTATCTTTCCTCATTAATGATCATCAATATAAATATCTGGTTCTGTTTTGCTTCAGTATTTGGTAAGTTGTAGCTGATGATTTCTAAGTTTAACCCCGCAACACTATTTGGTTGGGTTATTTTTACATGGTATACGAATGAAGGCCGAGAAAATCTAACGAAAATGTTTGCATATGCAGCTTGTTCTTAGCTTGCAACCTAACCATCTAAGGTATACAAGTTTTAGACCATTAAACCATTAAACCATTAGACCATTAAAAAAGTACTCTAGACTAGATGTATTATTTACTACATAAGCCTTTAGCCTAAAGAGGCCCAGGGCCACTATCCAAACAAGACAGACTTGTACATAATTTGTGACACAAGTGTTTTGGGAAACTGAAATGGCCAAAGCAAAACATCATCCCTTTCCTACCATAGAGACCCCATGGCATTTATTTTTTCACCAAGTAATGAGGTTTGTAAAACATCTCTGACCCCCGATTTCATACAATGATAGTAATGCCACATCCTACTTCTACTTTATTAAATGGGCACAGGGCAATAGCTCCTGCCATCTAACCATTTTCAGTTCACAGCGGACGAAGCTGTGCATTAGCCTTAAACCAGATAGGCTGGGTCTTGCTCTGTGCAATGACCTTTACTTTATTACTAAACAATGGGATTAGAAACTGTGTTTTTAATAATACATTCTTTCTTACTTATACAGGGAGTGTTCTTTTTCAGCTGCCCTTCCAGTATTTCAGAGAGTACAATATTAACAGGCTTGATGATGTACAGAAGAGGAAAATATTAAAAAAAAAAGAGAAGAGAAGAGATCATTAGAAGATTGAAATAAATGCAGAGTGGAAGAAGCATTAGTAGTGACATCAGGAAGCCATTTATTACTCAGAGTGCTGAATGTTGCAAATAACCTCTATATAATGCTTGTAAAGGCAAAAACAATTTAATTATGATGCACAAAACACAGAGATGTAACACTTAAATGGAAGGAAAAGATGAAAACAACAGTTTAACTAAACCTTGAAGTAAAAACGAGGAGCGCAAAAATGGACATGGTTAATTGGTTAAACAAACTGACAATAACCCCAAGATATTCCTCTCATTTAGCTAACAAATCAGAATGGGAATTGATGACTGATCCCAACACAATTCAACTCGAAAGTGGTACTCATCATCTGATCTATCAATCAGACATTAGTAGTGGATAAGAGGATGGGGAGAAGAGGGAATGAAAAACAACTGTGAAATTACAAGTTCTGATCTTTAAATTGACATCTGTTAAATTACAACTGTGCACATTCTAAAGGGCATTTTTGTGCCTTTAACTAGGGAATGTTAATTAATAGTTAAAAAGAACTGAGACTACCACTTATCAAACATTTTTACTGCTGAAAAAAAACACTTCAACTGAAAAAATTAGAAAAATTGATCATCTATGCTTCATGAAAGCACACAAAGGAAACTAATTTGTAATAATATAACAAATGTATTGCAAAGAAATGAGTTACATTTTACCACATCCTACATATTAAAGATAAAAAAAATGTTTGAAATGTACAATGGTTATAAAAAAATTAATGATGCATTATTTGTCACTTTGGTGTATACAGTAGAGATGCATACACACACACACACACACACACACACACACACACACACACACACACACACACACACACACACGCACACACACACACACATATATATATATATATATATATATATATATATATATATATATATATATATATATATATATATATATATATATATATATATAGATATAGATATATATATATATATATATCTATGTATATATCTAGGACTATCTACCAAACACCCAAAACATGAAAACTAAAACTGCTGAACACACTTTAAAGAAAGTGCTTTTCACTAACAAAGCACCTTCGTTAATGTGTGCAAAAAAAATAAATCAAATAAAAAAAAAAAAACATAGAACTCACATTTACGTAGGGGGCAGGCTGCACCATCCACACCCCCCTACTTTTACATTCTCACTCCGTGATCGCACTACAGTCGGAAAAAGAGAATATTCCCTTATCCCCACTGTGCTACGATCTCAGCAACATCCATTTTCCCACGTTATTCTCTTTTTTTTTAGCCTACTTTCACGAAAGTGCTTTTTCGGTGAAAAGCACTTTCACGAAAGTGTGCTTGGCCGTTTCACTTTTGGTGAAACAGTCATTTGGTAGACAGTACGGATCCCATTTATATATATATATATATATATATATATATATATATATATATATATAAATATAATATTTTTTAATTTATTTTCTGCTGGTTTATTTTGTACGACAAAGAATAATACCTTCAAAAAGTGGGAGTAGCAATGGGATCACCTTTTGGTCGCAGTTTCGCAAACTTAGTTATGGCAAAATGGTAGTTGGACACAATATATCAGAGAAAAGAACTAAGAGAAAAAATCTATTTTTATACTAGATACTTAGACAACATTTTTATGATTGTAAAAGGAGACTATAACATGGCAAAAGAGATAATATCAAGTCTTAAACACAGTACAGATTTCCTAAGCTTCTCATTCCAATATGACACAGACACAATAGCATATTTAGATGTCCGTATTAGGAAAAACAGAGTTAAGGAGGAATATGTAGCAACAATTTTTAGGAAAGAGACATATTCAAACTCCTTCCTACACTACACAAGTAACCACCCTTTCTATCAAAAATGAGCAGTCGTAAAAGGGCAGTTAGTGAGAGTGGCCAGGATGGTTACTTAAGACATGGACATTAACTTGGAATGTGAAAAACTAAAAAAACATGTTTATTAGGCGGGGTTACCCAGTAACATTAATTAAACACCTTGTTGAGGTGAATATAAAAAGACAAGAAGGTAAATTTTCAACAATTTTGAGAAAATCGGGAACAGCAACAACAGTCAAAACATTCCAAATAATTAATGAAACTAAAGAATTTTCCATGAGTTTCATTACAACCTACAATCTTGATACAAGTAACATCTTGAACATAATACGGAAAAATTGGAATTTGCTAATGGGTGACCCCACAGTATGTCAAAAGGTAGGTACCAGCCTGAAGGTCATATTCTGTAGGGGACATAATTTAAAAAGTTTATTAGAATGCCTGCTTTATAGGGAATTAAGAAACAAAGGAATGTACAAATGTGGGATAGATGTGCTCACAAGTACTAGTACAAGTAGGTAACACATTTCAAATCAGAGGCATTAAATACCAGATCAACAGGAAGTTTGACTGTACTTCTAAGTCAGTTGTTAACCTAGACTAGTGTAAACTCTGCCCGGTATTTTATATAGGAAAAACTGAGCGTAAATTCCGGGAAAGGATTTATGAACATCAGTATGCTATATCAAGAGGCAAACTGGAAAAATCATTAGCCAAACATGTTCAACAAGAATGCGCATATTATTTTAGTTTTCCAGTAATAGATCAAATCCCCTTCGACATCAGAGGGGTACCTAGCTCACTGAAACTAGATGAACTTGAACTTTATTGGCAAATTTTAGTCAATGCATACAGTTATCCAGGTATAAATGAGGCATGCTCCATTTTATGCCTTTTGAAGTTGAAGAGTTTAGTAAGATAAAGCAACTTTAAGGCAAGTTGGAGTAGAAATGTCATAGTATAGTAACAGAATTAGGGTGAATTGTTCAACTTTGTGTGCTTTTTATTATCTTATCAAACATAAAACATTG
Source organism: Protopterus annectens (assembly GCF_019279795.1). Taxonomy (NCBI): domain Eukaryota; kingdom Metazoa; phylum Chordata; order Ceratodontiformes; family Protopteridae; genus Protopterus; species Protopterus annectens. Next base: position 180,364,668 of record NC_056739.1, read on the forward strand.
TTTAATAAATATGAAGTGTTTTTAGAATCTTTATAAGTACTTTTAAGGAGACCAGAGAAATAGTGGAATGATTGTTTTTGTTATTGACAAGACATCTCATGAGGGGTGGGGTAGTCAAAACACATTATGTATGCTTATAGGTCTATGTCGAGCACATGATTTGTGCAACTTGTTTCAAAACAGAGGATTTGTAACCTATGTTTTATCTGAAGAAGTCTGAACATTCAATCAGACAAAAAGCACTCCATGTAATAAATTAGCTTGTATTTTATTAGAGGAGTGGTCATTCGGTTCCTATACTCTTCACTGTCTGCCATTCACGTTTTGTTTCTGAAGCTTCATATTTACAACACTCTAAAATATAAAATCTCTCTATATACATATTGAGAGTTGCACAACTACACACACACACACACACACACACACACACACACACACACACACGCACACACGCACACACACACGCACACACGCACACACACACACACACACACACACACACACACACACACACACACACACACACACACACACACACACACAAACACCTTTAATTCGCACTCCTGGTGCCAATAACCAGAACTTTTATCATTTTTAATACTTTCCTAAGGTTGTATTGTTTATTAAACAATAGTTTTGGAAATATTTCATTTCCATAGGGACACAAACATGTAACATAAGTTCTGTCTACATTTTCTTCCATTACCTATGTATTTCTCCAAAATTATTACACAATATCACGTCTGAACTTATACTTCTAAAATATTCTTGCCTAAATATTCTTGCTATACTATTACACATTTTCTGAATGTTTTGCATTTCTTAAATAAATGTATGGTAGTTTCCTCCCAACCAAATCATATTTACACATTACTGTGTTTCCTTTCAACCTTATGTGAAGAAAATGTTAATAAAGAAAAGCTGAACATTCATATATATGTCCATGGCTGAGATGCATATATGGTACTGCATTGCATAGCACAAATTAGTTGGGTAGTGACCATATGCAGGGTGTGGGCAATTTTAAGACACGGAAAGTATAACAACACAGTGATCAAAGCAGTATGGTGTGCAGCAGGTTTGAATGAGTGGGTCTATATTATAACATCTAATTATACAAAGATCAAATGGTATAATATCGACCCCGTAATGTCGAATGCTGAAAACAGCAAAGGTGCAGGACACCAAATTCTTTCCCAGGGAAAGAATTCGGTGGGCCATTGCTGTGGCTTTGCTGTTTTCAGCGTTCGATATGTTGGAACCTTACGGGTCGGGTTCAGCTAAGTGTGTGATTGTGTGTAGGTTAGGGTTAGGGGGTGGGTTAGGTGAGTTAGGGTTAGGGCGCGGGTGAGGTGAGTGTGCAATAGTGACGGACCTTAGGGTTAGGGTTGGGGTTAAGGTAAGTGGATAGCTAGTAGTGTATGTAAAGTTTAGTTTAGGTTTAGATGTAGGATTTTAAGTGTATGTGTGTGGATTGCTGTTTTTTGTGTGTGTTTCTGTTGTGTGTATGTTTCTCAGAATAGCAATTTCTTTTCCCTGGGAAAAAATTTGCCATTCTGACTGTTCGATGTTTTCGGATTTCGGTGTTTAGGGTTCTATATTATAACATTCGATCTTTGTAGAATTCAATGTTATGATATAGACCCAAATGAGCTCATAATGGCTTGTAAAATAGGAACCATATATAAATGTGCCACACAAATTATGCAAATGAATAAATGCAAAATGGCAGATTGATTTATAAATATATAAAATGGCAGCACTGTGTGACAGTACATATCATAAGATCATACTCCCATTTAAGTTGCAGGCCATATTTATGGTCTGTGACTATGCATTTTAAACACTGAAATTCAGGATGAACATGATGGGATCCATACTGGTAACAGCACAACAACATGTGCTGGGAGCTGACATTGTGGACAGTGCTCATATTACTACATGTCACAGTACTATGCACCAATGGAGGAGGTACTGATAGAAATTGACATGCCACCAACTCACTGAACACAGATTGTGGACCATTTCCAAGTGGCTGCGGATACTGTAAGAGACCTAGTCAAATTGTCAACCACAAGTGGAATCAAGAGTTATGCATGGTATGCCCATTCTCTGTGGAAATAATGTTATATATAACATGAAACATCTTAGCTAAAGGAATTTTCCAATGATCTGTGTAGGGCATGTTAGTTAAACTGTAATAATCAGCCTTGTTCCTCAACATTATGTTACAAAATGTGGGGACGAATAGCAAAAGACAGAGAACACAAGAATACAGGGCCTACCTTTTAAGACTTTTGTTATTTTACAGAGATCCTGGGAGCCATAGAATTTACCCATTTAACTATCAAGACATCACCAGGCCCAGAAAGCTTATGATATCTAAAAAGGAATTCCATTTCCAGAAATGGTAGGTAGGCTATAATGGCCATTGTATTATTTGCAATGTGTCTGTGCACTACTAAGGCAGTTCATATGATTCACACATTTTGGACATGTGTTTCTTATTCCAGTGTTCCTGAAGAGGACTTCCAACAGGGTTATGTGGCTAGTAGGTGCACACACTTGCCAGGTAGACATACAGACCTTACATACAGCCACTATACATACAAAGACCAGGCCATATATACTATGCTTTTATGTTGTGTGTGTTGTAGGTGATGAAATCTGTGATGTATAATACTTGTAGATGACCCCAGCACACAACCCCAGGCAATGCAGGAAATGCCCAATACAGAAACATTAAACCCAGACGGAAAGTTTTCAGACTACTGAAGGTATACTTCTGATGTCTAATGCCTAAGGAGGAGGACTTCGATATAGTTCAGATATTTACAAAAAGAGATCTGGTGTGTGTGCCATGCAATACAAAATGGTCTCCTGCAAACAAATATAGCAGCAGGAAAACATCATCAATCATGGCAGGGTCTGATAGATCAATCACAGCAGGAGCAACAAGAAGACAGTGTAGAGACTCAGGGGAGGGGCATGCAGGAATAGTACCTCAGATGATGACATGGTATATTTCAGTATATGCAAAGATGTGGAATAGTTTCACAGCTATGGGCCATGACACTAACAGCACAGGATAAAATGATGGATGCAGTATCATACCCAAACTATGCAGGACAGACCATGACTTTGCCATGATGTGCATCAGATGTCACCACGCATATTCAGGATTGGGTGTTCCTGGCACAGTCTTCATCATTTGCACATATAAGGAGACATTGACAGGTGACTTCTACACTGCAATATCGTATTGGATCATGGAAGGTGAGCACAGCAGCCATGAATTCTGTAAGGGTGTATGGTGTCAGAGATCATATTCTTTCAGTGATTGGATCATGTTGTCAGCATCCACTGTGCTATTTCACTGTGTTGGGCCTATGTCTAGTCCAATAGCAGGGAAGGAAGAGAACTACAGGACTGTGTGTGTGTGTGTGTGTGTGTGTGTGTGTGTGTGTGTGTGTGTGTGTGTGTGTGTGTGTGTGTGTGTCTGTTAAAGTTCCTGAAAGTAGTAAAAAAAGATGATGTCATCTTTACAAAATAAGGCATAATATGCATGCATCAACCAGTTCCAAACCCTCAGAATGGCAAACCCTAAGCTGTATACATGAATTTTGACACAAGCTTAGTAGTGACCTTTGCCTGAACCATACCTGCTCTAAATCCAGCTCTGCTCAGAAGGTCAGTGTAGTTTGTGTGGAGGGGGCTAAGGACGGTGCAGTTTTTTTTAAACTTTCTTCACAATCAAAGGTGTGCGTGGATGATTACTTTAGAATGTGTGGGAACTGGGGACAGCATGTTCATTATTTCTTTTAACTTTTCTCACAACCCACAGAAGAGTGAACAGAAAGTCACCATAGCTTGTCTAGAAACAGTGCATCATCAAGGAGCAACAAGTTTAAATACTTTACTGTGATCATTATATCTTTCACTTTTTCACAAACATCAGATGTGAGCAGAAATGTTTATCTTTTGAGCATAGGAATATGCAGGCATGCTGTTTACATACATCTGATAACAGCAGATTGGACTACATTTCCTCTTCTACTTTCTTTTTCAGATTTGTCCCAGTCTAACATCAAAGTGGTACAACAAAGGTGGCTGTGTCTTTGGAGTAAGGGGGAAGAGGCATGCTGTCTATATGTATGACAGCAGCCACTTGAATATATGATTATGGCTATTTCTGCAATTACTTCAATCCCAGTCTAGCACCAAAGAGAAACACAGAAGGTGACTATATTTTGGGGGGTTGAAAAGACAGATGTTTTTCCATAATATTATTTATGTATCCTTGTAAGCATTGATCATCTCAGTTTATTGTGAAATGCTGTTCTGTCAGCTTTGAACAACAAGCCTTGCTTACAACATATTTCTTCCTTGAAAGAAAAAAAAATGAAAATGAAAATGAAACTGAAAACGAAAATGAAATTGAAAATGAAAATGAAAATGAAAATGGAAATGAAATTGAAATTGAAAATGAAAATGAAAATGAAATTGAAAATGAAATTGAAAATGAATGCCTCTCTTTACTCATGATTTTTGTTGAGGCCATTATTGGATTCAAAGATTGGACAAAAGTTCTGAAATGCAGTTCAGAGCATCTGTAAACCCATGGCTTCTGGGGAGTTAGTGTCCCCTAAACCACCATCCTATTTTGATTATTTCCTCCACAATTAATACAGAACAATATCGAACAGTCAACGGATATTGAAAGGATGTGTGAAAAATAATGCTGAAAATTAAATTGAATTTCTTTCCTTGGTTATGAATTTTGTTCAGGCTATCATTAGACGAAAATGTAGTAAAAGGAAAATAAAAGCTGCAAAATGCACATCAGTGCTTCTAGGATTGGGTAGTTTCTGGGGGCCAAGCTGTTACCAAACCTTTAACTTAAGTTTATTATTTCCTCTGCAGTTATAATAGTGCAGTCTTGGCCAGTTTGGGGGATGTTAAAAGGATGTAAGAAAAAGCTGAAGATTATGACAAAATGAGATAAAATCTGACAAGTAAGACAAAACATGAAAAAGATAATATGAATGGTGCAAGGAGACCAGGATGGGGGAAACTATGGGGGGCAGTGATAATGTGCATATGGGAGGAGGGGTCTGTGCCATGATACCATTCACCTAGGGTGCCAGTTCACCTACGACTGCCCTTACATGCGAACAGCTGTAATATTGGTAAACAAATTAATCCCATTCATGCAACTTAAATTATCTTTTACTTCAGAAAATGCTATAATTCAGTTATCAGTTAATAGTTGCTAGCAACTGTAAACATTCTCTGATCAGAGTAAGTTTCTGTTTCTTGCAATTCTGCAAGAGAAACTTATATAAATATGTGATAGCAGCAAGGAGCATACTTCCTTTGTGCATGTACAGCTTAAATACTTTGCATCTATATATATTTTTAGAAAAGAATAATAAATGCAAAAGAAAAGAACTGCTTTTTAATAACATTAGACTTTCTTTGAATACAATATCTAATTCATATAATTTCCATTTTGAAATTGGGTTGGGAGGGTGGCCTAGTGATTAAGGTGTTTGCCTTACAAACACAAGGTGCAAGGTTTGAGTCTCACAAGGGATAATTGGCTAAGCTTAAAATGGCTCGCAAGGGCAGTTACATTAGTACTAATCTATGAACCTAAATACAGTCAGTTTTAGGCCATAAGGAGCATATTTTCAAATAATGAGCGCAGTTATATAACAGAAGTCTAAGGAACTGGGGTCTATATTATAACATCGAAGTTCAAAAACTATGAATGTTATAATATCGAACCCTTTAGAGCGAAAGCTGACATGAGCAAAGCCTCGGAACATCGAAATTTTACCTAGGTTAAGATTTTGGTGGTCCGCGGCTTCGCTATTTACAGCAGTGTGGTGTGATGGTTACGGACCAGGTTTAGGGAAGTGACGAACGGAGGTTATGGATTGGGTTCAGGTAAGTGTGGTGCGATGGTTACGGACCGGGTTAAGGTAAGTGAGCGAACGGATTGGGGTAAGGTGAGTGTGCAGTAGTTAGGGACTTTAGGGTTAGGGCGCGGGTGAGGTGAGTGTATAGTAGTGACAGACTTTAGGGTTAGGGGCGGGTTAAGTGAGTTAGGGTTAGGGCGCAGGTCAGGTAAATGTGCGATTGTGTGGACGTGAGGGTTAGGGTGGGGTAGGTGAGTTAGGATTAGGGAGCGGGTGAGGTGAGTGTGCGATAGTTAGGGACCTTAGGGTTGGGCTGGGTTAAGGTAAGTGGGTAGTTACTGGTGTATGTCTGGTTTAGTGTAGGGTTTTGTGAAGTGTATGTGTGTGAATTATTTATTTTGGTGTGCTTGAGTTGTGTGTATGTTTGTCGGAACAGTGAATTTTTTCCCTGGGATAAAATTCGCTATTCTGACTGTTTGGTTTTCTGGTGTTTCGATTGAATGGGGTCAATATTATAACATTCGATGTTTTAAACTTTGATGTTATAATATAGACTCAGGGAACTGAACGCCCCCTCCCCAAATTTATGTCTACAAAATGTATGCAATGTCATCAAACGTTAGATCAGTACCACCTGATTTTTTACAAATTTGTCTTGTAATATGCCAAACTAATAACACAATAAGTTGCATTGCTATGTGATGAAGTAATTTGGATATTAGTGTTGTTTTAATGATAATTAGTTTATGAGGTAGTTGACATGATTTTTTTATCCCAATTATCAAGACGTGGTTCAGTAGTTCCATTATGGTGCTTGTTTAAAAGCCTTTGAGATTGCCATGTTTTCTGATAAGTATTAACACCTAAATAATTTATGGATTCAGAGTACCGTTTTCGCACAGAATAATTAGCAATCTTTGAAAGTGCTATTTAGAGGAAATATATTTCAATATTTGGTATTTACATGTAACTTACAAAACTTAATACAGTAATTTAATTAGTTTAACTGAAAAAATACATTTCACTGGTATGGTATAATATGTTAAAGTAAGAAATGAGATAAGTATACCATCTAAACGAAGAGTTACAGAGGCATAATTAATATACTAACGTCTACAGTATAAGTAAGTGAAACATTTATTAATACATACTAAGTAAGACGTCCTGTTCGATTCTCAGCTAGAGCATCTTCTGTGTGGAGACATGCGTGAATGGGCGTACCTTCGCTGGAGGTTGTGCATCAGGGCCGGCAAATCGGCACGTAAAAATCTACTGCCAATCATTAGCAGACCGGAGTTCAGCTGTGGCGACCCCTAACCGGGAAAAGCTGAAAGACACAACTAATGGTTACACTGATACAATAAACAAGTACGCTGAAGGAAGGCAACATTGTCTTGTTCCACATTTTAAGTTTATTTTATTTAATTAATCTTTAAATTAGAAGAGTTACATTTTATGGTTTGTTTTTTGTGTGTGTGTGTGTGTGTGTGTGTGTGTGTGTGTGTGTGTGTGTGTGTGTGTTTTGTTTTATTTATGAATATTGACATACCACATATACACGGAACCTTCTCCATTTCAAAAAGCATAAACTATGGGGTAATATCTTAAGTACCACCGATCAAAGGAGACATGCATATTTTCCTATGATTACTAAAAGACGAGCAGGTTAATAAGTTATAATCACTGCTGTTCTGCTCCTGATGTTATTTAGAGAGAGATGAGTTTCTAAAAAAATAAGCCAGCCTTCATAATATTAAAATTCTTAAATAATCTAGATCTTCTGAATGGGACCTATGAGCTGAGCTGAGTGGCAGGCCACTCACCTACAGCAAACAGAAATGCCATTTCACTAACAATCTGTATAATCTAATTGTGATGGGGTGTACCTGACCATCATGCATACATATCCTCAGAAAGCCATTAACTGAATGCCCTGTGGAGACAAACTGGTTGGCATTTGCAATGTGTGTCTTGGATGAATCTGTGGAGACATTTGCCCCAAGTGACATTAGCAGCACTGTCTGTACCCTGTTCCTGTACCACAGGTCATTCTGTAGGTAGACTGCAAATAGAGCAAACTCACCATCTCCACAGTGTTGTGAGCTGAAGGTGTCTGTGCTTGAATTATTGACTTGCACATTGGGTTGTTAATTCAAAGTGACATAACCATGACAGGAATGCCCAGGAGCCTTTGTGATGTCACATTATACCTATATCTCTCCACTGCTTTTAATTTTAGCCATGGCAAAGCTGCTTTTATCTTTAGCCGTGGTTCTGTTTTTTGTACTTTCTGCATTACTCCTGTTTTGTTTGTTAAACCAGATTCATTGTTCAGCAACCACTTTTTATTTTACTGTATCTCGCCACTGTGGTAGATATATTCGACTGAAATGTGATACAAATGTCAGGCACTATGTGGCTGGGGACAGAGAAGGAGTCATTGCGGAACTTTCAGATACAGGATGTCTGTCATATACCAGTGAGGCCATTTCTCATCCTGTACCTCTCCAAGGACCCATCTAATGGTAGACATTGTAGATCCACTCCCTGGTACAACTGCAGTCAGTGTCATTGCGTCAGACTGTGCCACTTACATGTTGAGCTGGGGACAGAGGCGGAGTCATTGTGGAACTTTCAGATACAGGATATCTGTCATATACCAGTGAGGCCAGTTCTCATCCTGTACCTCTCCAAGGACCCGTTTAATGGTAGACATTGTTGATCCACTCCCTGGTACAACTGCAGTCAGTGTCATTGCGTCGGACTGTGCCACTTACATGTTGAGCTGGGGACAGTCATTGTGGAACTTTCAGATACAGGATGTCTGTCATATACCAGTGAGGCCATTTCTCATCCTGTACCTCTCCAAGGACCCGTCTAATGGTAGACATTGTAGATCCACTCCCTGGTACAACTGCAGTCAGTGTCATTGCATCAGACTGTGCCACTTACATGTTGAGCTGGGGACAGTCATTGTGGAACTTTCAGATACAGGATGTCTGTCATACACCAGTGAGACCATTTCTCATCCTGTACCTCTCTAAGGACCCCTGTAATGGTAGACTTTGTTGATCCACTCCCTGGTAGAGCTACAGTGAGTGTCATTGTGTTGGACTGTGCCACTTATATGTTGCCATCAACATAGGATACATTACCTGATCCACCAATTCAGTGTACCAGCTAGAACAGGCTCACTAAGAGAAAAAGGAAGACAGACCTGACAAGTTAAAATGGTAAGATATACAAGTATAAGGCAATTGCCTCCCTCTGACCTCTCTATTCATGTATATTTACTGACTTTATTTCCACTTAATATTCATTTAAATACATTCATAACTAAACAGACTGCACTAAATACAAGGTACTCACAGGATGCCTGGTGGTATAACTGGGTGGGCAGGCTGGGTTTGTTAGCCTTGGTTGGTAGACAGCCTGAGAGAAGATAAACGCTAACCCAAACCCAAGCAGATGGAGCTCATTAGCCATGTCAGGCAGTTCATCAATGAGAAGGTAACTCTGACTTCAAACCCAAAATCTGGCCATTGGATAATGGCTCTGCTGCCTTGCGGACATTTTTGGGAGAAGAAAAGGCTATGTTAGTAACCCAGACACAAAATCCAGAATGGAGCCCCCTAAGATAGGTGGTTGTCAACTCTGACTTCCTTCTGGCAGCTTGTGCAGTCAAGCTGATGCCCAATGTATCACTCTTTCCTGTGCTCCTTTGGACCACATCAAGGAGGCCAAGAGGGGGATGCTGTTGACTGGGCATCTCAGGATCTCCATATACTATGCCCAGGCTTGCGTCCTGGAGAGATCACTTCAATGGCGCTGCTCACAGCATTAGAAATAACATGGGAGACAGCAGTTACAAGTTAAAAGTCCAGAGTGATTGGCATAAGCTCAGATGCTATTGGCTGTCTCCAATGGTGGAAGGGACTTTCATAGTCCCATTGGTCAGCTATCGCCTGCCTCAAGCTAGGCAGCCCCCAGCCAGTAAGATGATGACCCACCGCAGTTTACCTGTTTCAATGGGTGCTTGGAGCTAAGGTAAACAATGAAGAGTAAACTGTAAATTCCTGCACCAGGAAATGAAAAAAAGAAATGTAATCTACCAATATTGTGACTGGCAAGCTGGAATGTCAGGGCATTATGCCCCAGCCTCTCTGATGATCTCCACCAGGTTGACAACTCCAGGAAAACAGCCATCATTGATCATGAACTCAAGAGGCTCCACATCGATATTGCTGCACTGCAGGAGACCAGGCTTCCAGCAAATGGTAGCCTAAGAGAACAGGACTACATGTTCTTCTGGCAGGGGAAGGAACCAGTGGAGCAGTGATTGCATGGAATTGGTTTTGCAGGGAGAAATTCCCTGCTGTCCTCAACTGAACTGCCATCAAAAGGCACAGCTTGAATCCTCTCTCTCTCCAGCTCTCAACATCTTCAGGCCCAGTAACCAACATGAGCATCTATGCTCCCACACTCTGCTGTTTAACTGAGAAAAAGGATGAGTTTTACATGAAGCTTGAGACCGCTATCAGAGGGATACCTATCACAGAAGACCTGTTTGTGCTTGGAGACCACAACACCCAAGTTGGTGCTGATCATGATTCCTGGCCCAGTAGTATTGGACAGTTTGGTGTTGGCAAGCTGAATGGGCAGAGATTGCTAGAGTTATGCTCTTACTACAATCTCTGTCTGACCAACACATTCTTTGCCACTAAGCCTAATAACAGAGTATTCTGGCGACACCCAAGGTCCCATCACTGCCACCAGCTGGATCTTGTCATCACTAGAAGATGCCTAGTAAACTGTGTCCTTGTCACCTGCAGCTATCACAGTGCTGACTGTGGCACCAATCACACCCTGGTTGGCAGTAAGATGCATCTCCAGCCCAAAGAAATCCACCGTTCAAAGCAGAAAGCACACCCACATATCAACACTGCTAGGACATCAATGCCAGACCAGTGCAAGTGTATGACCAACAGAATTGCAGAGATCCTCAAGAACTGCCCAGAAAGCAGTGTCAAAGTGAGGTGGAACCATATCAATGACACCATCTACAACTCTACCATGGATATCTTCAGTAAAACAGAGAGGTAGAACCCAGACTGGTTTGATGCAGGAATCACTAACATTGAACCAGCACTCACAGCCAAGTCAGCAGCACTGCTCAGCTGCAAGAGGGAGCCTACAGAGGCAACTCTAGCTGCACTCAGGAAGGCCAAAAAAGACACCCAGTGGATCACTCGATGGCCAATCACTACTGGCTGAATCTCTGTTACAGCATCCAACTCGCCATCGACTGTGGCAACATCCGCGCCATGAATGAAGGCATGAAGAAAGAACAGCCAAGATATGTCACTAAAGTCTGCCTCAGGTGAAGTCATTACAGACTGAGGTAAACAGATAGAGAGATGGGCAGAGCATTATCAGGAGATCTACTCAAAGGAAACCATTGTCACTAATCAGCAGTTGAAAGCACAACCCCCCTCCATATCATGGAAGAGCTTGATGATCCCCCCTCTGTAGAAGAGCTCTGTAAAGCCATCAACTCCCTTGCCTGTGGTAAACCTTCAGGAAAGGATGTCATTCTTCCAGAGGTCATCAAGGTTGGCAAGAAGTATGTTCTCCTCGATCACCTGCATGAGCTCCTGCTACAGTGCTGGCAGGAAGGAACAGTTCTCCAGGATATGCATGATGCCAACATCATCATTCTGTATAAGAACAAAGGAGTCCAAGCTGACTGCAAAAACTACCGTGGGATAAACCTCCTCAGCACTGCTGGGAAGGCCTTCACCTGCGTAGTTCTGAACAGACTGCAATCGCTTGCAGAACATGTTTACCCTGAGGCGCAGTGTGGATTCAGAGCAGGAAGCTTTATGATCGACATGATCTTCTCACTAAGGCAGCTCCAAGAAAAGGGATGCAAGCAAAGGAAACCATTGTACGTTGACTTCATTGATCTAACTAAGGCATTTGACTTGGCCAGCATGAAAGACCTCCTAACCCTGCTACATCCTTCCATGAGGACATGCATGGTGTCTTACAATATGATGACTCTTTCTTGGGCACATTCTCAATCAAGAGCTGAGTGAAGCAAGGTTGTGTACTTGTCCCAACACTCTTCAGCATCTTTTTCTTTCTGTTACTGTCCCATGCCTTTAACAAGTCCAAAGATGGTGTATACCTCTGCAGTAGAAGCACTGGTAATCTCTTCCACCTCATACACCTTTGAGTGAAGACCAAGGTGTAGACAGTACTAATGAGAGGCATGCTGTTTGCAGATGATGCTGCCCTGACTGCTCACACTGAAGAAGCACAACAGTTCTTCATAAGCTCTTTCACTGGTGTTTGCAGAGAGTTCTGCCTCACAATCAGCCCTAAGAAGACCAACATCATGGGGCAGGATGTCAGCAGCACCCCCCGCAATTCTTCATCAGCAGTCACACTCTCAAGGTGATGAAGGACTTCACTTACCTGGGCTCCACCATTGCCAGCAACCTCTTCCTTGATGCCAAGCTGAATACCTGGATTGGTAAGGCAGCAACAGCAATGGCATGCCTAACAGTGAGGGTTGGGCACAAATCCAAACTGACCATCGACACTAAGATGAAGGTGTACCAAGTGTGTATGCTTAGCACACTGCTCTATGGTAGTGAACCATGGACCCTCTACTCCTGCCAAGAATGCAGGATTAACATGTTTCATCTACACTGCCTCAGAAGAATCTCAGGCATCACCTGGCAGGTCCGCATCCCAAACAAGAACATCCTAGTGCAGGCAGGGATATCAAGCATGTTTGCCCTCCTCTTCCAAAGGTGCTTGTGCTAGCTTGGTCATGTCACCTGTATGTGGGATGGTCAGATCCCCAAAGACCTTCTGTATGGCAAGCTTGCCAGTCACTTCAGACCCCAAATAAGGCTTGTTCTATGTTTCATAGATGTCTGCAAGTGTGACATGAAGGCAGGCGACATCAGTCCAACAGGTTGGAAGCCATAGCCGCAGACCGCATCACTTGGAGACTGGGCATCAAGACAGGTAGCCAGGCAAGCAAGTGGAAAAGAGAGAGGAGCTGTAGGAGGAAAAGCGAGAGTGTAGCTGGCAGAGGACAGCTTCAGTACCTACACAGCCAGGTGTTGCCTACACCTGCACAAACTGTAACATAGTCTGCCGATCAAAAATCAGACTCTATAGTTACAGCAGGCACTGTTTTTTTCAACCCTTGACTTATTTTGTTACACAAACCTTACTGTCTCTCAGGACAGAGAAAGGCAAAATACATGGTGCTGTGGCATGCCCAGTCTGCATTTTCAGTTGGTTATTCAAGATACTTTTGTTAAATATTGCTCTGTAATACTTGTACAATGCTTAAATTTGATGTACACCTGTAGAAAACTAATTTTCTACAGCAAATTGGAAGAAATCACAAGCAAATACAAAAACATTTAAAAATGCCACAACTATACAATATTAAACAAAATTAATATTCATTGCATAACAGTAATCCATCGTTTAGTGTAGGTAATGCTTGTTGTTTCCAGTGTCTGCTTTATTCGGTCACAAGAGTGAAGCTCTTGTGACCAAACCACAACAAATGTAGGTAAACACCAAGCATTACTCACACTCAGCCATTTGTTTTTGCTAAATAATTCATCTAAACTTAAAGAAATAGGGTGGAACAATACATCTAAGGGGGGGGGGAACTAGTATTTTAGATAAATAATTTTAGCTAACATATAACTAATTTTGTTCACAGAAATAAGTATTACAGTATGGAATGAACTGCTTGATGAGATAAGAAATGTGGCAGATATAAAGGACTCACAGAAATGCCTGCATGAGCTTAAGAAAACTGAGAAATATAATGTTTAGTAACTTTCTAAGCTGACATTATAAAATTCAGCCTTTGACTGATGGATGCATGCATGCATGGCACAACGGAGTGTAAAATATAAAATCCAGAGTGTTGGTGGCTACTGAGAAGAATTTTATTATGCATGCATACTGATTATTAAGATGTTTATTTTTTAAGTTGCTAAAGTTATTGTTATTTACAAAGACGTTTAAATCCCTTGTCTAAGTTTGTGCAAAATTTCTTTACCATTGAAATCACATCAGCAGACTTGTTACTGTGTAAAATAAAAATGATTCATACCTCTTTCCCATGTTATGCTCTTTGAATGCCTTTATATTGTGAAATCACTCACACTTAGGAGCAGAGTCAGATCATGGTCAAATGGGGACCTAGGCAGGGAATGCAAGTGACTCCCCATCCATGCAGCCATTTTGATGTCCCATTACTTGCCTCTCTCTCTCCCCCCCATTACCATAACCACTGCTGAAAACTGTCAGCATGCATACAATTTTCTTCTTTACTTTTGAAATGAGGGCAGGGATATGGATTTAATTTAAAACTTTTAATTTAAATATCCTTTGCTGACCTACTTTGAAGAGAAATTTTGTCTTCCTAGCAAATAAGAAAAGAAGGAGAAAGTTGCTCAGTCAGCAGACAAATCATTCACAATGAATCATCTTCCATCTTTTTACACAGAACTCTAGGTCATGGACTGGAATCGCCACTGCTAATAGTAATAGTTGGACTATTACACAAGGATCTCTATACAATAATTATCAGAGTCTGTCCTTTACTTTCTGCTTCATAGTTATTAGCAGGCCATAGCATGCGGGATTAGAACTAAATCATACCATCTGAGATGTAGATTGTTAAACACTTCCCAGGGAATTTAAACCCCAAAACACATACACTATTGTTTTTATTTCTGCCAAGAAATATCTTCCTTGGTTTATCCCATCACTTTATGTTTACCCTAGAAGCAGTCGGAATTATATTGTGCACCAGGTACAGGACACATTCTGCAATCTATTATTTTACTACTTACATTTCTGTCTGAATGATATATTATCTTTTAGTCTATCTATTCCATGTGTACCTCTCTATGTTATTTGCAGCTACTTTATAGCTCAAACTACACCAAGACGTGCATGCATATAAGGACTATACTGATACTATATAGAACCCGAAATGCACATAAGGACTATACTGATACTATATAGAACCCGAAATGCACATAAGGACTATACTGATACTATATAGAACCCAAAATGCACATAAGGACTATACTGATACTATATAGAACCCGAAATGCACATAAGGACTATACTGATATTATATAGAACCTGAAATGCACATAAGGACTATACTGATACTTTATAGAACCCAAAATGCACATAAGGACTATACTGATACTATATAGAACCCGAAATGCACATAAGGACTATACTGATACTATATAGAACCTGAAATGCACATAAGGACTATACTGATACTATATAGAACCCGAAATGCACATAAGGACTATACTGATACTATATAGAACCCGAAATGCACATAAGGACTATACTGATACTATATAGAACCCGAAGAGCATTTTTTTAATGAGAAACCTCTCTAAGAAGCTGTCATTCGTGTTTGACATTTAAATTCCAGTTTCATACAGCTATAGTGTTTCTGAGTAATGGTGAAGAAATTCACCTGACAGTTTTTTAACAGTGAAATTACTCTAGTGTGGTCGCTTGCATACTGCAATTACACCAATGTAAATTTGTTTACTGTGATAAAGTAATTACTTATGTTTGGCTGGGTTATAGCCTCCATTGTATCTTGCATAAGTGAATTAGAGTAGACACGCAGAGAAGGTTATGGAAACTCAGAAAACAGATGGTATATTGATGACTTTAATTTACATGGAAAATGTTGCTTATACACACGAGAGCTAGAAATGAAAGTGAAGGGGCAGTTGTAAATTCGAGAGCACCAGAATTTTTCATTTAGATGCTCCAAACAGTCAGTTAAAACCAGTCTTTAAATTAAATTTGGGGAGGAGAAAAATGTTAATAGATGTACTTTTTTTGTTCTGATATAAATATGAGGTCAGCAAGTTTCAAAAGTTTATCTCATTGCTGAGTGTATAAGGGGCATAGTCATCTTTGTCTGAAGGAGAGAGGTGTCAGGATGTAAACATCAAACTTACATTTCCAAGAACATAAACTGTGCGGCTAGGAATTTTGGTAGTCTCTAGCGCAGCCTTCCATTCAATTTAGTAAAAAGTGATTATCTATGCATTATACAAAACAGTGCACAGATGTAAGTGAATAATCATGTTTCAGGTGTGAAAATGGCTATTTTACAAAATCCTATAGTCGTGTTCTGTACCTAAGCAGAAAAGGCACAGGGAGTGGAGATCCTTGTAGAGAATCTGCCTACTGCAATTAAACTTTTTCTTACTAGCTGACATCTAATAAAGCAGCAAACAGCAATGTAACAGAGACAGAATAAGGAAGTTTCTCCAATGGGAAACTTATCTGAACAAGTGAAGGCCAACGGTGCCAACTATGTCTAGAACAGACTGACAGGTGTGGGACCTACATTTGGACTGATGGCAAGAAAGTCTGGGGTTTTACACTCATACAACTGCTTATGTAGTCTTATTCCCATAAGCTTAGGTCATATGCCAGTTGTATGGCTCTTTGAAACATTTTGGCTTTGGTACGCTGGACAGACACTCAGGTTATTTCTTGAGATAACCCAACAGTTAAGAATACTACAACAATGACCAAAGGATTGACATCAGTGAATCTGGGTAGCATTAGAGCCTGCAGCAGTCCTATTCATGTTCAGTCTGTTTGATTTTTGCATAAAAATAAATCAGAGGGTCCAAACCTTAGGGGATCAGTTCCAGAAGAAGAAGATGTTGACCTTGAAATTCAAGGGGGGATGTGGCAAATGGTCAGCTTCAGAGAACAAAAGCTGAAAAAAATTAATGAATGCCCAAAATCCCTATGTAAACTGTTTTGGTAAAATAATATGTGTGTGTGTGTGTGTGTGTGTGTGTGTGTGTGTGTGTGTGTGTGTGTGTGTGTGTGTGTGTGTGTGTATATATATATATATATATATATATATATATATATATATATAAACCAAAGAGTAAAAATGTCTCACAGATGAACCATTCAATAAAAACTGCAAGAAAAACCTAGCCAAAAATATAGTTTTCACTGAGTGATACCTTACACCTCCTGTAACTGAGACCCATGGATATACGCAAATGATGCATTAATGATACCAGTTGTTTCAGCTGTAAATGTCAATGGCTTCTTTAGTTTTTAAGTCTTTATGGTTGCATACAGGCCAATAAGGCCAGACTCCACTAGCTGTGGACATGCATGTTTTGGCCTTTTTTATTTCCCTCATCAGCACAGTATAAATTATGATAACCCAGCCACTGGGGATGCACAAGCCAGTGCATTTCTTTGTGCCGGTCCCAAGCCCAGATAAATGGGGAGGGTTACATCAGGAAGGGCAGCCAGTGTAAAACCTCTGCCAAATGACTTATGCGCAGAACATTTCATATTTACATACCAGATTGGTTGAGGCCCGGGTAAACAATGACCGCCACCAGTACTGTTAGCCAACAGGGTGCTGATGGAAATTGGGCTACTGTTGGCTGAAGGAGAAGAGGAGGGGGAAGGCATGCCCGAAGGCAGGAAGAGAGGAGGAAGGTTAGGAGTGTAGTAGTGAGGGTAGGAACTTTGAATGTTGGCAGTATGACTGGTATAGGGAGAGAGATAGCTGATATGATGGAGAGAAGGAAGGTTGATATATTGTGTGTGCAAGAGACCACATGGAAGGGAAGTAAGGCCAGGTGTATAGGAGGTGGGTTCAAATTGTTCTATCATGGTGTGGATGGCAAGAGAAATGGGGTAGGTGTTATCCTAAAGGAACAGTATGCCAAGAATGTTTTGGAGGTGAAGAGAGTGTCTGATAGAGTGATGTTTATGAAGCTTGAAATTAATGGTGTAATGATGAATGTTGTTAGTGCATATGCTCCACAAGTTGGGTGCACGATGGATGAGAAAGAAAAATTTTGGAGTGAGTTGGATGAAGTTGTGGTGAGTGTACCCAAGGGTGAGAGACTAGTGATTGGAGCGGACTTCAATGGGCATGTTGGTGAAGTGAATACAGGGGATGAGGAAGTGATGGGTAGGTATGGTGTTAAGGAGAGGAATGCAGAAGGTCAGATGATTGTGGATTTTACGAAAAGGATGGACATGGCTGTGGTGAATACGTATTTTAAGAAGAGGGAGGAGCATAGGGTGACGTACAAGAGTCAAGCAAGATGCACACAGGTGGATTATATCCTATGTAGGAGGGCCAGTCTGAAGGAGATTGGAGACTGTAAGGTGGTGACAGGGGAAAGTGTAGTTAAGCAGCATAGAATGGTGATCTGTAGGATGACATTGGTTATCAAGAAGAGGAGGAGGAGTGTGAAAGCAGTGCCAAGGATTAAATGGTGGAAGTTAAAAAAGGGTGATTGTGAGGTGGAGTTCAGGGAAGAGTTAAGACAAGCACTGGGAGGCAGTGAAGAGTTACCAAATAGCTGGGTAACTACAGCAGAGCTAGTAAGGGGAAACTGCTAGAAAGGTGCTTGGTGTGACATCTGGACAGAGGAAGGAGGACAAGGAGACCTGGTGGTGGAATGAGGAAGTACAGTAGAGTATACAGAGGAAGAGGCTGGCGAAGAAGAAGTGGGATTGTCAAACAGATGAAGAAAGTAGACAAGAGTATAAGGAGATGAGGTGCATGGCAAAGAGAGAGATGGCGAAGGCTAAGGATAAGGCATATGGAGAGTTGTATGAGAGATTGGACACTAAAGAGGGAGAAAAGGACCTGCACCAATTGGCTAGACAGAGGAACAGAGCTGGGAAAGATGTGCAGCAGGTAAGGGTGATAAAGGATAGTGAGGGAAACGTACTCACAAGCGGGGAGAGTGTGTTGAGTAGATGGAAAGAGTACTTTGAAGGGCTGATGAATAAAGAGAATGAGAGAGAGAGAGAAGGTTGAATGATGTGGGGATAGTGAATCAGGAAGCGAAACAGATTAGCAAGGAGGAAGTTAGAACAGCTATGAAGAGTATGAAGAATGGAAAGGCTGTTGGCCCAGATGGCATACCAGTGGAAGCATGGAGGTGGTTAAGAGAAATGGCAGTGGAATTTTTAACCAGATTGTTTAATGAAATTTTGGAAAGTCAGAGGATGCCTGAGGAGTGGAGGAAAAAGTGTTTTGGTACCTATCTTTAAGAATAAGGGTGATGTGCAGAGCTGCAGTAACTACAGAGGGATAAAATTGATCAGTCACAGCTTGAAGTTATGGGAGAGAGTAGTAGAAGCTAGGTTAAGAAGGGAGGTGATGATTAGTGATCAGCAGTATGGTTTCATGCCAGGAAAGAGCACTACAGATGCGATGTTTGCTCTGAGAGTGTTATTGGAGAAATACAGAGAAGGTCAGAAGGAGTTGCATTGTGTCTTTGTAGTCTTGGAGAAAGCATATGATAGGGTGCCTAGAGAAGAGTTGTGGTATTGTATGAGGAAGTCGGGAGTGGCAGAAAAGTATGTAAGAGTTGTACAGGATATGTACGAGGGTAGTGTGACAGTGGTGAGGACTGCAGTGGGAGTGACAGATCCGTTTAAGATGGAGGTGGGATTACATCAAGGATCAGTTCTGAGTCCTTTCTTATTTGCAGTGGTGATGGACAGGTTGACAGATGAGATCAGCCAGGAGGCCCCGTGGACTATGATGTTTGCAGATGACATTGTGATCTGTAGTGAGAGTAGGAATCAGGTTGAGGAGACTCTGGAGAGGTGGAGATATGCTCTAGAGAGCAGAGGAATGAAGGTCAGCAGGGCTAAGACAGAATATATGTGTGTAAATGAGAGGGAGGGTAGAGGAATGGTGAGGATGCAGGGAGTAGAGTTGGTAAAGGTGGACAAGTTTAAGTACTTGGGATCAACAGTTCAGAGTAATGGTGAATGTGGAAGAGAGGTGACGAAGAGAGTACAGGCAGGGTGGAATGGGTGGAGAAGAGTGTCAGGAGTGATTTGTGACAGACGGGTACCAGTAAGAGTGAAAGGGAAGGTCTACAAGACAGTAGTGAGACCAGCTGTGTTATATGGGTTGGAGACAGTGGCATTGACAAAAAGGCAGGAGTCAGAGCTGGATGTGGCAGAGTTAAAAATGTTAAGATTTGCACTTGGTGTGACTAGGATGGATAGGATTAGGAATCAGTATATTAGAGGGTCAGCTCATTTTGGACAGTTTGGAGACAAAGCAAGAGAGACGAGATTGCATTGGTTTGGACATGTGCTGAGGAGGGATGATGGGTATATTGGGAAAAAGATGCTAAGGATGGAGCTGCCAGGTAAGAGGAAAAGAGGAAGGCCTAAGATAAGGTTTATGGACGTGGTGAGAGAGGACATGCAGGCGGTTGGTGTGACAGAGCAAGATGCAGAGGATAAGAAGAAATGGAAAGAGATGATCCGCTGTGGCAACCCCTAACGGGAAAAGCCGAAAGATGATGATGATCCTTTGCTGACCAGGTTTGTCCCAATATGCTTGTAATATCTTTGCAGGGGAAGCCCTTGGTGGTAATTATGCTACTAGGGGAAATTTATCTAGGGCATTGGAGAACTTCCTCATACTTTTTTGATAGCTCAGGTAGATGTAAAAGATCTCACAGCACATACCATTAACACAAAAAGATGGGGCTTCAGTTTAGCATCTCATACAAAGAATGACACACTCAGAAGTATAACCCCCCTCCTTAAAGTATACTGCAGCATCAGCAATCCATCTACATTGTGTGGGATGAGACCCACAATCTTCTGCACCAAACACAAGTATGGTACATGTTGTACTACTAACACTTCTTTCAAATTCTATGGCACACACACCGACAGACATTTACTAAACTAAACAGTTGCACAATGAAAACAGATTTAGCATGAACAACAGTAAACTTCTGTTCCTCTGAAACTTACATTCCTTTAAAATGCTTTGAAACTCACATTTATTTAAATGTGTCAGCCCCCCAGCCAATGGGCCCTAGGCAACTGCCTAGGTTGCCTAGTGCTGGATCCGGCTCTGCCTAAGAACAGTTGAATGTCAAATCTCTTATCAGTCCATAGACATTCTTAGATTCCTCAGTATTTTCTAAGAAATCAGTTTAAAGAACATACTTCAAACAAATGTAAATATCTTATGAGCAGTGAAAGCTATTAAAAAGGTACAAACAGTAAGGTGTTCAGCAAACAAATGTCTTTACAGTGACAGAACTCAGTGCATTTACATTCTTTACTTGAGTACAATATTATAATAAAAACATCCAGAAGGATTTTCTCATATTTTCACAAACAACTTTTCCTGTCTTGAAAACTACACAAATAAGACCATGTCAGCAGTGCTTCTTCTCAGGAGGCTTGGAGTTTAACATGATTGTAAGCAATTCCTGATGTTTATTTACTGTAATCTTTACTGAAATATGAAAAAATATGTTTATTTTCATAATTTGCTGTGTAAGTTAGCACTCAGTGTCACTCAAGCTGTACAACTTTCAGTGTATCAATGAAAGTTCCATCCATTGCCATCTCATGTTTTACTTACTGTCAGGTGTATATATGAAAATATACTGCATTTCTTCACAATTGCTAGAACACTAGCAATATCTCCATGAAAATGCAATACATATGGATAGTCACAGTGTATTTTTTCCAAACCATAGCACTTCACTCTGTTCCCCTCAATAACACATAGGTCTGTCAGTTATAAAACCATGAAGGCCAATAACCAGCTCAGCTGATATAAAGGAATAAAGCCCAAAGTATAGTCAAGGCAACCTACGCTGAGTTAGCATTTTGGGTACATGACAGAGCTGGCCAGGAGGAAGTGAGTTAGTCATTATTACCAGCTAGCCCATCATAGGGAGTGGAGGAAATTATAGATTCATAGATATCCCAAGTCTACCGAGTTTCATGAACATTCTCGCCTTGCCATTACACTCCCTCAGGCAGCACCTCCTTTCTCCAGGAGGTCAATACTGGACAAACCTGGAATAAGTTTGTGGACACTCTTCCAGTTATCTAGTTTATGTTTAAAGGAAGATATTGAGTCATACTGCTTAACATACTGGGTAAGTTTTTTTTCCCAGAGATTTGGGAGGCTGCATTATAAACCTATCCTTTCAACATGTTTTATTTATCTGTTGAAAATGTAGGTCCCTGGTTCTAGTACTGGTGGATATATGGAACTTACAGAGAAATAGCAGGTCCAGAACAATTTGGTTTTTAGTAGCAAGGTAAGCAAGACATAGATCCCCATCAAAAGTCTACTAGACAATGAAAACAATGACCATAGCTTCCAGCCGCCCTTGCTAGTTCAGCGACTTTAGGCCTGTTGCCTTTTCGGTTAGCAACCTTAGGATCTAATTGTTTGATATGTTTAGTGAGATACTCAATCCTCTACTCAGTATGTGACCAAATCTATGCTGAGCATAAGTAGATGATTACCTGTTTAGACCCTAGCAATATTCATTTGGCAATTAGCTGGCTAAATAAAAGGATTTCCTGACTACCATTGTTAATAATAGTCAAGAAAGGCAGCTATCAGCCAATGTACTAGGTCGCTAACTACATTTTTGTTTTGTAGAGGTGTGTTGTCTAGACCATATGATGGGAGAAGGCGTTGTCTACCAAAAGTGGTGGTACTACAATTTTTACCATTTTGAGCCCATTTTAGTACATCTAGCGCTTAAGGTGAAGTTATTCAGAAAAAGAAAGCCTACATACAACTTAATGGATTGTATAGGCAGCAGTTATGTATAAATGTTGTTTACTCATTTCAGTGTGAGGTTGAGAGTATTCTGTGTAAGGTGAGTATTTGGAGAGTATCGTACAGTGAGTGATACCTGCAGTCAGTAACAGTAATTTGGACTTTCTTGCAAAATAAGGAAAAACTTATTTGGCTCTAAGAATCTGTATATAAATTATTTGCATGATGCTATGAGGAATGTTTATACTGCAAGTTTGGAATCTAATTACAAAATTACCCAAGTTGTCAGTCTGCATTTGCAAAGTTAAACACAAGCTCCTTACTTTTGGTAAGTTCTCTCTGAAAATTGAGGCATACTGTTATGACCCAGCTTCTCAAACAAAAATAATTACATTTTGCTAGTACAATCTACATGCAGTTCTGTAAAGAAAATGTAAAGCTGTCTCTTGGAATACAAAAAAAAGTAATTTTGATTTAGATCATAAAATTTGCAGCAGACTTTAAGAAATCAGAGGAAATATCTGAATTTACTTACAGTTCAGAAAGATGAGAAAATTGCCATACAGTAGAATTCATGAAGAATGTATTTTTCTAATGTACGGCTATGCTAAGATGTATATAGATGCTATGCACTGTGCCACCAAAGTGGAATGTTAATTTGCATACATCTATGCTATATATAATAACATGATATAAATAAGTTTAAGTCCCTTACACCAAATTTTGATACCATACTCTGCTCAGTAACAGTTATGAATTGTACTGCTGACACCATAGCAAAAGGGTTGGCATAGAAGACGTATACCAATTTGTACTATCCCATTACTGTTTATGAATCCATTTCAATATCACAAGGCATTTTTAACAAATAAAAGAAAGGCTAAAAGGGTTTTTTTATATTTTTTAGAACATTTTTAAAGTACTCATTTTCATGAGCTTTCCTCATGAGCAAAAATACCGAAAGTATCTCTCTGACAAGCTTCCCACAGGAAGCAAAATAGCTTTTGGGGATGAAAAGTTTAGTTATGTGCTGGCAAAGATATGAGAAATGATGGCTGTTATATTTAGAGTCAAATATGAAAAAAATAATATAATTTTCAGACCAAATTAATGAAAACTAATAGAACTACAAGACTATTTTCAGTGCAGTCCCTAACTTATGTAGCTTTTCATATTACGGACTCAAATAAACATCTTATAATTGTCTGAAATGACAGACTGAGGTAATGATCCTTATTTAAAAAAGGGAAACAAGATAGGTATATTTCAGTTATAGCTAGAACACATATGTTAGCCTCCCTGAGAAGGCATTTTGCCTGATGTTGTAAAGGAGACTGCATGGACTTATTTCAGTTATAGACAGAATGCACGTTAGCCTTCTTGAGAAGGCATTTTGCCTGATGCTCTAAAGGAGACTTGCATGCACTTATTTTAGTTATAGACAGAATGCACATTAGCCTCCTTGAGAAGGCATTTTGCCTGATGCTGTAAAGGAGACTGCATGCAGTAGTCAGGCTTCTTAAGCAAAAGGAGTAATGCAGAGTCTACCCTGTGTGGTTGCTACATTCTGCCAGATGAGTAGATGTTAGATGCATCAGTCAGGCCAGATGAGTAGATGTTAGATGTATCAGTCAGGCTCTGCTTTTGATGAATGACTTGATCACCAAATTCATGTTGGCCACATTCAATTGCAAACAGTCAGTGTGAAATATCCTGCATTAAACAATGGCAGGACATCAGTGTAGGCATCCTTCTATCCCAAAGGATCATGGATTTGCACCTCTATTGGACTGATTTGAGCAGTATCTTCTGTGGCTGTGCAATCCAATCTGGGAATGGCAGCCCCTTTCACAACCTTGGCAGCAGTAGGCAGATGTCAGTCTGTTATCACGAGAAAAGAAATTCCTGAGGGCTCTCTTCTCCTCTGCTCTTCTTGCCAAGGTGGTTTCATATATAGAGAGAGCCTCCTTTGTTTCCTGTTTCCAAGCAATCTTACCTAATGTGAGAGAATACCAGTAGTTCACACTGATGGAGAGAGCACTGAGGTCATGCTTGCGCATGTCCTTGTAGCACAATTTGGGCTGCCCTTTCAGCTTCTTTCCAGACTCCAGCTCTCCAAAAAGGAGGTCTTTTGATATTCGGCCACCCATCACGCATAAGACATGACCCAAACAATGCATACATCTCTGTTTTAGTTGGGTGAATATGGAGGTGGAGCCCATCCTCTCATGCACTGTGCTGGTAGGGATCTTGTTCTGCCATGAGATACCAAGTTTGCACCTAAAGCAGCTAATATGGAATATTTTGAGCTGCTGCTCCTGTTTTCAGCACAGACTCCATGTTTCACTGGCTAACAGTAATGCACTGAAAACACAGGTTATGTAAACATGCACCTTGTTGTGCACAGTGAGCTTATTACTAGCCCAGCCTCTCTTTGTCAGGGTGGAAAACATTGTAGCAGTTTTTTTCAATGCGCTTGTTGATCTTATTATTAGCCCAGTCTCTCTTTGTCAGGGTGGAAAACATTGTAGCAGTTGTTTTCAATGCGCTTGTTGATCTTATTACTAGCCCAGTCTCTCTTTGTCAGGGTGGAAAACATTGTATCAGTTTTTTTCAATGTGCTTGTTGATCTCATTGTCAAGCAACAAGTTGTCAGAGATTGTAGAGCCTAGGTACATGAACTCATGGACAACTCCAACTCATAGTCACTCACCATGACTGGTGGCTGACTGTCCACATTTTGACCCATCACCTTGATCTTCTTTGAGCGGATCATGAGGCCAAATTCCATACATGCATCCATAAAGTGAGTCATAAGTGACTGAAGTTCTTGCTGAGTGTGAGCCACAATGGCTGCATCATCAGTGAACAGGAACTCCCTTAAATGCTTCCTAAGCACCCTGGTATTTGATCTAAGTCTCAACAGTTTGAAGAGGTTGCCATCCATTCTGGTTTGGAGAAAGATACCCTCTGTAGCAGTTCAAAAAGCAAATTTCAGCAGAACTGAAAAGAAGATACCAAACAATGTTGGAGCCAGTACACACCCCTGCTTTACTCCTCTGAGAATCTTAAAAGGTTCGGATGTGGATCTCGTACATGATGGTCCCCTTCTTGCCTTCATGGAAGGTCCTAATAATGCTAAGTGGTTTTGTCGGACAGCCAACCTTTGCCAGAACTGCAAACAGATGTTGCTTGCTAATGAAGTTGAATGCCTTGATCAGATCAATAAAGGCAATATACAGAGGTTTGTTCTGCTCCCTGCACTTTTATTGTAGTTGTGTAACAGAGAAAAACATGTCTACAATAGACCATCTGGCTCTCAATCCACACTGAGACTCAGGGTAAACTCTCTCTGTAAGAATATGAAGCTTCTTTAGGACAACACATGAAAAGAGCTTTCCCCATAGTACAGAGAAGGGGGATGCCACGGTAGTTGCTACAATCACTTTCCCCCCTTATTCTTATATGTTAGCATCCCTCATATCTTGCAGTATACTACCTTCTCTCCAGCACTGGAAAACTATTGCATGCAGCTCTGAGATTAGGGTACCACTAGCACATTTAAGGATTTCTGAGGGAATACCATCTTTTCTGGGGTCTTTTCCTGAAGGCAGTGCTTTTAGTGCATCATTGAGTTCCTCCAAGGCGGGCTTATCATCGAGTTCAGTCATAGTTTGCAGAGTCTTAATGGCATTCAGGAGTCTCTCCATAACTATGGACTCTGTGGCATACAGCTGCAAGTAGTCTTCCACCTAGAATTCTATTTGCTTGGTTGTGTCCTTCAAGACTTCACCTGTGTCTGACATAAGTGGGGCAATCTTTCTTTGTGATGGGCCAATGGCTTTCTTAATCCCATCATGCATTCTTTGCATGTTACCAATGTCTGCAGCTTGCTGAATCTTGAAGCACAGTTGGAGCCAGTAATCATTTGCACACCAGTGAGCTACCTACTGCACTTGACTCTGAGCACACTGAAGTGCCTGCAAGTTCTCCTCATTGGGCAGGAGCTTGTATGCAGCCAGTGCCTGTCTCTTCTTGTCAGTCAGGGGTGTCAGCACTTCAGTGCGGACTTCAAACCAATCAACAAGCTTGACTATCTTCTTCCTAAAGATAGATATTGCAGTATTATAGATAACATTCCATAGTTTTTTTCCATCTATCATTGGTGTTATTGTCATCCAGGCAAGGTAAAGCTCTTCAAATGCTTGAACAAACCTGTGTACTTTTAAAGGGTCACAAGTCTTGCTTATATCAATGTGTGGCCTCCCTTCCTTTTTAGAGCAAAATAATCTTTGCATTTGGATGTTCAACTCACTACACATGAGCAAGTGGTCAGTTTCACAGTCTGCTCTGTGGTAACTGCTTGTTACTCTGACACTGCCTAAACCATTGCATTTGATGAGAACAAGGTCAAGTTGATGCCAATGTTTTGAGCTTGGGTGCCACCATAAAAATTTGTGCTGGGGCTGGACATTGAAGAAGGTATTAGTTATGCAGAGGTCATGTTGGGAACAAAGCTCAATGAGACACTGCCCATTTCATTCATCTTTCATGTTCCAAAATGTCCCAGACAAGATGGCCAGTTGTGATGGTCATTGCCAACTCTGGCATTAAAATCACCAAGAAAGGATCCTCACTGATGTCAGCACTAAGTTCATCATAGAACTTGTCCTTGACTTCCTGGGTAGAAGTTAAAGTAGAAGCGGAGACACTGAAGATGCTGACCATGGCCACTGGTGTTTGTAGCTGAATTTTCAGCAGTCTGTTATTTCCCATATTTGGTGATATAACTGAGCCAATGAGATTGTTTCTGATTGTGAGATCAGCACTACGTTCTCTGGTCTTTTCTAGAAGCTTCACATACCAGAAAGAAAGTAAAGTCTTTCTCCCTGAGATATCCAATGGATGGCAGCCTTGTTTCCTGGAGAGCCACAACGTCCATCTGTAATTAGCTCAGCTCATTGTTAATGACTGTTGTCTTCAGAGCATCACTGATGTTCTGTACATCTTCCATAAGACCTGGAGTCATCTTCCTTATGTTCTATCTACCCAGCCTAAAAGCTGGTATATTTTGTTGCTTTTTTGTTTTTCAGGTCAGGTGTATGGTTAATCCATCTGTTGAGAGTTTGCTAAGCCCCACGCACCCATTGAAGCAAGTGGACCATGGCAAGGTAGTATATATTTGGCAGTTCTCTAGTATCAGGATACAGGGATGGTGGTGAAAGTTGGTTTTATAACAGGAATAAAATTGAGGGAAAACAAAGGCATTTGCATTTTAAACAATATAGCATGTCCAGATATGGGGTGCACAAAGTAATCTGTTTTAATCCTAAGAAAGGAATACAACTTTACTTTCTTACAGTGAAGAAAACAGTGATTGTCATTTTCCTGTTTGGTTACTGCACCTTTTGAATTTCCAGTAGTGCTATGGAGTTATCTTTCCTAAAATAAAGAAGCTTGTCTATAGTTTTCTGAATAATGGAGTATTACTAAGTACCGTCAGTGTTATGATTTTATTATTTAGGCATTTGTTGCTGCTTCCATAATAAGGAAACTGTGAGGGTTGCAGAGATTAAAAAAAAAAACATTCGCAAATGCTAAATGTTTGCAGTGCAGTGCAAGTGTTGTATTAGTGATAGGAGACGGGGAGGTAGCAGAAAGTGTAGGAGGTAATATATCACAATCAGTGGGCTTTACAGATACAGAAAAGCAAAAGGTAGTTACAGAAAAAAAAGGAAAATCAGCAGTGTGATAATAAATTAATCAGTTAATTGCATGCATTTACAGGAAGAGATGGACGAAAAGAAAAATATAAATGCAAGAGAAAAAGTCAATTGCATTTTTCACAGTCACTAGCAAATAGTCCATACATGGTTAAATAAATGCAACATTGAGGATAGAGTAAAAAAACTTTTAAAAAACATCCTCTTAGTGCCTTTGGGTAATGCCTTCACAAGAGAAGATAACAAACTAGCAATTAAAAGCACATATAAAAAAGAAAGCATTACAAATAAACAACAATTAAATAAGAACAATAAATCAATCAATAAAACATTGAATCAAAATGCGCGTCCAAGAATATTCATTAATTAACCCTTAATACTGGAGTGTATTACATTTCAATATAAAAACTATTTCTTTATAAATAAACTACCTTTCAAATTTTGTTCTTCCCTTTCATCTATCCCTACTTATTCTAAAATGGCAGCTTGTAAAAGACTGCCATTCGTATGTTTCTGATTGAAAAGCATAGCATAGCCCTTTAACACTTTTTGTATCTCTGACATGTTCTTGCACCCTCTTTTTGAATTTTCTTCCAATTTGCTATTTATGCACCAAATTACAAGAACACTTTAAGGCACAAACCATCCTGCTTGTGTTACAGTTACATTTATGGATAAACCTGAATTTTTTTATGATTAAACATACCAAAATGTATTGATAAACTTGAACTTTCTTACAATTAAACATACCAGACTCTTCAGACAGATAGTGATAATCACAGCAGGTACCATGAGGAAAGTGCCACTCCCAGTTAAATCTAAATGCCTACTCAAACTACTTAACTTTACAAAATGACTATGGACTAAATAATCCTTAATGTTCGTACTTTTTTATAAGCTATTGAAACAATCCTAGGTAACGCTACTCATCACTAATAAAGTACTTCCAATATTTCTTCACAAAAGAAATTACAACATCTGTAAATACTATAATTTGTAACAAAATTTGTATAGTTGTTATTTCTCACAATTGGGTAGAATGCACTGGAGATATTAACCATTTTAAGTAAAAACAGTTATAGTCCTGTTAGATCAGATTTGGTGAATTAATACCACATCTGAAAGAGCTTGCAAAATCAACTGTCCTTTATTGCATATTATTTCTTTTTAATGTCAGGAATTATTTATTTTATGATATGATTTGAAGCTAGTTTGTTTAATTATATTACTGAACAATTAGTGACAGGCAAAATTTAAAGGGTATGGGTGGGAAAACAAAATGACATTAAGATAATTTTTCTCAAATTCACAGTAACGAAGCTATTAACCATTTCATTGTTATGCATTAGTATTATGTTAGTAAGTTATACAAAGCCAGAGGTGGTAACATCTGTTGAGGATGAGAACATTTGCAGTACAAAGACATCAGCAAGACCAATACTGCACCAAATTATATTTGTAACCATGAGAAATAAAGTGAAATATTCCTGTTGTTTATATTTGGCTATTATATTTCACTACTTGGTATCCAAGAACAGTACTCACAAAAGCATTGCTATCATAAAACCATATCTTGCTTCCCCAGAATAATTTTTCTGCTGTAAAACTTTTTTTATTTAATAAAATTATGTACTGCACATAGGCATGCAAACTCTACAGAAAATGACATTTGAAATCATATAAAATAATGTGAGTGGCACAGTGGTGCAGCGGCTAGCATTGTCATCTCACAACAAGATATTCCCCGGTTCGATTCTTGGCTAGGGTGCCTTCTGTGTGGAGTCTGCATGTCCTCCTGCGTGGGTTTCCTCTGGGTACTCTACTTTTCTCCTGCATTCCAAAGGCATGCATCTGGAGCATTTCTCCCTGGGCCTCCACTGAAAATGGTTTCTGTCCCAGTCGGGCTTCCAGGTAAAACAAATGTTAAATAAATAAATAATATTGTTGCAAATATTTGGCTATAGTTCCTTACTATCTAATATCTCAGAACAGAAACAAAAAAGATCAAGACCATAATGCTATGTGCCGTTTCCCTGTAATAATCTTTTGGCAATCACACTTGTAGAAAGCAAACAATATACCTTTAGATGTTGTATTATAATGCCCCCATAATATAATCTTCATGGCTGAATGAGTACAGCATATAACAGTGCAAAGTATAGCATTGCAGGACAGTCAAGTTGTTATAAGTTTTTCAATATCCTCATGCAAGCACTGCATCAAATAGCATCTGTAATCATGCAAAACAAAATAAGATATTCACATTGTCTACATTTGTAGTTTGTTCTTTCTAATGGTTTCAAAGGCCTTTATTTGCAAATATATCCAAACAATAATGCTTTAGGTTGTGTCCCCATGGTCATTTTTAATTCTTGCAATATTTTTTATTATAAAAATGGGCTGCAAATTGAGAATGTAAGCTCATGTATGCATAAGTCTGTCTTGCACCAATTTGACTATTACTTCTTACTATCAGGTCTCAGAAAATAGTACTCAAAGTCATCAAGGACATAGGGTGTGCTACAACAGCTATAAGGAATTCACTTATGTTAAATTGCCTTGTTACAGAGTGAGCTATGTTTCACTGTTATATGATTAGTGTAGTGAACTCTTCACCGGTAAGGTCATAATTTACTTCGGGGTCTTCATGAAACACAACAATGGGCTTTCCACTGCCGTTGACAATGAAATATAAAAGCCCTTTTATCACACTGAGGCTATTGCTAAAGTTAAAATAGCAGGGATCTGTGGTGCTGTTAGTCTCATGAACTTTAATATCCTGTCTACACCCTGAAAACAAATACAAAGAATTAAAGGATTGATGAGTGTTTTTTGATAGTTTTCCCCACTGCACATCTCCTTTTTCTTATGTAATAATACATATATTGTATTATTTTATAAGCACATCTACAACAATAGACAGCTAAATCAACCCTGAAAAAAGCCCTTGAAAATAACTGCATCAGGTGAAGTGCAATTTATCTCTTGCATCAGATTACTTAATATAATAGCACTCAAAGTCGCACATCTCAGATAAATTTCTTCAGTGTTATTGAGTGGTCTGTCACTGGGAAGAAACCCACTTAATAGTACATATTCTTCAGATCCTATACACATTTCAACTTATATATAAACAGCATAAGATAGAAGCACCATATCTGGTCATCCATGCTACTTCTGACATATCCTGAGATTTTAATAGTGTATGAGATAGGGAGAAATGTGACAAAGGCAGCATGCATTTGCATCAATGATTGATGTAGACTGACTGATTCCCAACTCAATGAGTATATTTCTATGGCAGATGCAAAATTGCTGAAGTATGGGGAGTAAAGAAGTTACAGATACAGAGAAGTAATGGTGTTATAGTGTAAGGGTCTCTTGCAAATTTTTTGAGTACAGTGGTATTAAACAGGTTTATTTTATCAAATCAAGAGTCAGCAATGTCTTTATGAGTTTAAAGCTATAGACCCTACAACAGATATTTGCTTTACGTAATGACAGGGAGACATTAATGACATTTTTGGTCCCCTTTCACAAACTAGACATACAATAACTACTCAAAAACATTTAATTTTCTGAAGATAGTTTATTAAAAAATCTATAATTACATATAATATTAAGCATGTAGATATTGCTTTATAGAGGAGTCTACTGCATGACAGAGCCGGGCAGTTTGCATCAATATAATGAACATATTTCACTGAAAATATTTGAAATCAACAGTTATTTAAGTGTAGGCCAAGAATCCTGAATTCCTCCACATAGGAGATTTTATCACCCAACATACTGTTTTTATTTATAAAATGAATGTTACATACAAAGCAATCTGAATGAACAAGAAGCCACAAAATGCATGAATATAAATAATAGTATCCCTATCAGAAACTGAAGTCCCACAAGTACAAATCTTACAAAATCAAGCTGGCAATATTGAAACCAAAATGCTCGATTAAAAAACTACAAACACAATACTGCTTTTTTTGCAGGGGCAAGCCCCCTCCACCCCCCAATACTGCCTACTGATTAGATATACAGGCTCTGAGATTGCTCTGCATTGAGGAAAGGAGCAAAACCTCAACTCCCACTGTACCACAATTCCGCACAATGACTGCTCATGCTGTTCGAGCTTCCAGGTTTTTAATAATCCCGGCTCTGTCTTGTAAGGTTCACACTTGTGGGACTTCGAGTTTATGATAGGGACCCAAATAACACTCAGCAAATGCATTAATTGGGTAATTGACATAAAATATCCACAAAGCCCTGGCAATGCACCAAAGGATACTCTCACAAGGCATTCCGATTATGTAGTACATATAATGCTGCACTATGAAACGTATGCATATAAAAAGACAAACCAGACAGTGAACTATATCTTAAAAGGCAATGCAATTCATTGTCAAACAAAAATAACCCCAAATTTTTGTTCCAATGAGAAATAATTAAACATGTTAAAGCTTAAGATGGATGACAGTTAAATACACATACTAGGCATATGAATCTGAAAAAACAAAGCATCGCGCCCACCCTTAACTCCAAAAACATCCTCAAATGTCAGGCAGATAGATTGAAATTACTATAGTTAGTTTTCCAAGCAATTATTTTAAGATCCCCTGCAGAAAGGCAGATACTGTACTCTACAGGAAGCTTAATTCTGAGGAAACAAAAGGAAATGAGCCAGTGACTGAAGCATGTCAGAACACTCCAGCCCTGGGCAACAAACCAAACCACTACTGAGAGTGGCTTCACAAAGACAGATGGTGACAGAGGATCAGGACAGCTGCGATGCTAGAAGTTCAAGGCAAGATGGGATTTCTGTATATATGACAGCATATGTTGCCCCAGTGAGAGACAAACCCAGAAAGTTCCCCTAACTGCTGATATTACTTAACAGCTGACAAATATAGGACTGAAAAAGCCAGTTACATGACACATCAAAAATGCCATGGTACTATTCTCTTTAACATGCAGGAAGTACATGCGTGTCAGCCAGACAAGGTGATCCCAACAAAATCAAAACAAAGTATTCTTATATAACACATCTTATTTCTGTCTGATTCATTTAGTAGCGAGGTGGGTACTGCCACATATGTCTAATTACTGCAGAAGTGGGTGATCTTCACAACAGATGAAATATGAGGTTTTTTATTCAAAAAGTACTATAACATTTCACTAACACATATGGTAAATTAGGGAGATTTAACTTGTGTATCTAATGCATATCTACTGCTCATAGCTTGAAAGAAACTGCACAGGAAGAGACTAGGAAAGGGAAATGTCTATACACTACCAACCTTTAAAAAGGATGACGGTCTTAAAACAGCTAATATTGAAGGTCTCATGAGTCACTGGTTTAAGTGAATAATACCGTTATTTAAAAAAGTGTCCCTAATCCTTATGAGAAATACATGACAGTACAGCATTTCAAGACTGCATTTACAGAACTACTTTACTAGAATTTACATAATAAGTTTTGAAAATAAACTACTTTCCAAATCTGTATTACATAACAGTGAGCTAAAACGTTTTCAGCTCATATGTTAGTCCATTACACAAAACACACACATTTTGTAGATGCATTAAGGCACCTGAGAGTGAAATTGGTCCTGTGATAACTGAGATGCAGGAGGACACTCAGCCTTTAGCCTTACACTTTACCATGCAACAAAGGTACAGAAGGGCATTCGGCCTTTACGATACATCTAGGTATAAAGTTATTACATGGCCACCACCATATCTCATGCATTAAAGGAGAACTCCACCCTAGAACTAAAAAAATCTATTTTTCACTCTGTCTTTGTTTCCTGACCTATTTTAACACCTCAGAATCAGTCTAAATGCTTTATTTGTAATTTTAGCCTGTTTTCCACAGCATGTCTACCAGTGGGGCTTGATGTATCAATGTGATCTTGTTCTCCCTCAACCCTTTCACTTTCCCATAATGCTTTGTATGACTCATGCCAGACATAAGAAAATAACTGTAAATTCCCATGCCATTGACATAAAATAGGATTTGTGTGAGTTGCTGTTATCTTCTTTACCTTCTGTAAAAGGACTGCTTCTTTTCTGTCTCTAATCACCATCATTTATGTTTGGCTCAGACCTTATTTTACACTATAATTAGAAGTTATCCAGCTACAGTCAGAAAAGTAGCTAAATTGCAGGGCTTTGTTCTGGGTTTTCTTGGGCTTTGTTCTGGGTTTTCTTTTGTAGTTGCCCTCTAACTCCTCAGATCGAGTTTGCCCTAAGCTAGAAAGGAGATAAGTAAGACCTGACCACCAACTAGGACATCTCCACTTCCTCTAGGTCCCACTGGATGGGGGAAGGAGGGAGGGATAGTGATGAATAGTGATATAGGATAACACAGATGCCAAGTTATGGTAAGTGCATAACTCTTTATCTGATGTTATCCATGTCACTATTCCTCACTCTTGGGTCAGAGTCCTCACCCACCCTTAATCCAGGGTGGTCTCATGGAAGTACATGCCAAAGAACTGTGGAGCCAAAAGAAGCCCTGTTCCTGAAGACTATGTCAAGCTTATAATCATTAACAAAGGTGTGAAGAGTAGATCAGTTGCCTGCCACACAAATCTCGTCTATGGAATAATGGGCCATATAGGCTACTAACATAGCCATTGATCTAGTGGAATGAACTCTGATTGGACCTGGTAATGATAAGCCTTTAGAACACTAGGCAAAGGAAATACACTTCAAAATCAAGTGAGAAATAATAACGTTAGAGACTGCCTGACCCCCATCTCTTTTAAGAGAAAATGCCACAAACAGTTGGTCAGATACTCTTTGTTCTATCAAGTAGAACCATAACTGTGTATGAACATCAAGTGTATGCATCAGATAATCCCCTTTATTAGAAAAGTTAGGGAAGAAAATGGGCAACTGAATTGACTGATTCAAATCACATCCGTCACACTCTTAGGCATGAAGGAAGGATTGGTTCAAAGACCCACTCTGTCTTTGTGAAACACCATGTAAGGTGATTTGACAGAAAGAGCCTGCAACTCTGAAACTCTTTTTTTCTAAGTTATGGTTACCAGAAAGATGGTCTTCCATGATAAAAAATTCATATTGCATGTAGCAGCAGACTCAAATGGACTCTGTGTAAGAGATTGCAGCAGAAAAGAAAGGTCCCAAGGTGGGGAAGGATCCTTGACAGGAGGCCAGAGCAGAAAAACACCCTTCAAAAATACCTTACAGAAGTGAGAGGGAAAGGTAGGTTCCTCATAAATGTGAAAATTGGAGATTGCCACCAATTGCACTTTGACATTAGAAAAGCTAGCCTCTTCATGAAAAAGCAAAGACAAGAACAGTAAGATGTTTGGGATGGGGGGTGAGAAGGGTTCCAGATTTCACTCCTTGGTCCAAATAAAAACCTTTTCCACTTACTCGCATTTACTTCTCTGGTGGATGTCTTTTGGCAGGCCAGAATAATGTTCCTGATGGGAGAAGCCAGCCTGGACTGATTGAGGATTAGGGGAAGTGGACAAACCATGCTGCCAGATGAACAGTCTGAAGGTTGGGGGTTGGAAGCTGGGAGGGATAGGAAATCGGATCTGGAAGGGGATCTAGTACCAAAGCGGGGTACTTCAAATGAGACCATAGGAGGGGAAACCACACCTGCTGAGGCTAAAAGGGGGCAAGGGCGATCAACGTGGCTTGAGGTATTGAGCTTTCTGAAGAACTCTTGGAATGAGAGGTATATTAGGATATGCATAAAGAAGACCCGAAGGCCAATCATGAACAAGAGCATCCTTGAGGGACTTCCCAAGAGTGGGAATCGGGGGAAATACAGGCTGCATTTGTGGCTGTGGGGGGAAGTGAACAGAATGCAGCTTGGCTGACCCCAGGGAAGGAAAATCTCTTTTGGCACTGAAGGATTCAGAGACCACTCTTGAGGAATCAGGATTGCCCTGCTGAGTCTGTCCACTAACATGTTACTCACTGGGAATGTACACTCCAAGGAGGAAGCACTTACCGAGGACATCACCCATTCCCACACCCTCATGGTCTTGCGACAAAGCAGATAAGACCGTATGTCCCCTTGCTTGCTGATGTACCACACAATAGCCGTGTTGTCCATGTGAACTGTAATGGTACTCAGAGGGAGGCAGCCCTGAAAAGCTTGCAACATGAGGAGGACTGCTATCATCTCCAGTACATTGATGTCCAGCTTGGTCTCTACTGAGGACCACAGGCCTGGGACAGTCTTTCCCTGGTAATGCCCCCTACCCCAACAGAGAAGCATCCAAGGTCACTGTGGTGCTAGCGGGTGGAAGAGAGAATGGTCTGCCTGCTAGGAGGTCAGGAGAATGAACCCACCAAAGGAGATGACACCTGTATACTGGAGTTAGATGGAGTGAGGCTGTCATTAGATGATTTAGGGAAGACCATTCGAACATTAAAGTCCACTGCAAAACTCTCATATAGAATCTGGCTAATGGCACCAGATAGATTACCGCTGCCATGGATTCTAAGGCCCTGAGAATAAGGTGGACCTGAGGATGAGCCAGATCCAGAAGGCACTGGACATGAGTTCTGATCAGATGTACATGGCTGGGAGGGAACACTGCAATCTCTGACACAGAGGCCAGCTGAATCCTAATGAACTCCTAATTTTGGGATGGGATCAAATTTGATTTGGGGAGGTTCACTGAGATCCCTAACTGGTCAAACAGATGAGGCATGTACTGAGTGGCTGAGGCCAGTCGATGCATTGTGGGAGCTGTGAGGAGCTAACCATTGAGGTAAGGAAACACCTGGAATCCCTGCAGTCTCAGGTGAGCTATGACCACTGCCATGCACTTGGTGAACACATGGGAGTCTGTGGTGAGACCAAAGGGCAGGATCCTGAATTGGTAATGATTGGCTCCTATGCAAACGTGGAGGCATCTCCTGGAGTGCCTGTCTATTTTTGTATGACAGTACGCATCCTGGAGATCCGCAGAGCACATCCAATCATCCTTGTGCAAAACAGGCACAGTGAACTGTATGGTGACCATCCAGAACTTGGACTTCTTGACCAAGAAATTTAGCACACTGAGGTCCTAAATTGGACGCAGGTCTCCCTTCTTCTTTGGCACCAAAAAGAAGTGAGACTATGTTCCAGATTCTCATTGTCCTGGGGGATATCTTGGATGGCTCTGTTCTAAAGTGCAATTCTTTCTGAGCTAACTCCCTCTGATGGAGTGGCATATTTGGGAGGTATTTCCTGATTGGAGGGGAGACTGAGAAAAGGGAATAAAATAGCCCCTGGAAAATAATGTTTAGCACCCAGCAATCTTTTGTAATATTTGCCCAGGCCAAAGGGTGCAGTGATAAATGATGTCCAACTGCCTCCAGGGCAGGAAAATCGGGCAGTGCCTCAGGAGCACTGGGGGAGGCTTCTCAGAGAAGGGTTCCTTAGAGCCCTAATTTTACAGACCCCCTCTGCCTCTGGAGGTGGCATCTGCCATTGAACCCTCTCCCAAATCTCTAGAAAAGGGCTCATCCTGAGCATCTTGAAAGGAAGATAGCGACTTGCGAAACTACATTTTCCTGGCCCTTTGTTGCATCTTGGAGAAGGAGCACTGAGGGGCAGAAAACTTGATTCCCACAACCGACAAGGTCTTACCTTCCTGCTCACTGTGGTTGTGTTTCCTTGACCGAAGGGCCAAAGAGGGTAGAACCATCAAAGGGGGCATTGGTGAAGGATGTGTTAAAGGACTCTGCAAATCAACAAATGTGCAGCCAGGTGTTACACTGACCAGCGATGCCTGTACTGGCTACTTGACAGGTTCCTTCTGCAGCATTAGCAATCAGCCTCATCAAGGAATTAGCCAGGGAAGTGAGTGTAGACAGCTTGGGCGACATCTTACTTAGCTCCCCTGCAGGCAGCAACTCAGACAGGGATGTGGTAAGCTCCTTAACCAATTCCCTCTGTAGTTGGGTGAAATGTGCCAAGTAGTTAAGCACCCACAGAATGAAGGTAGCTGAGGTGAAGACCTGCTTTCCATGTCTGTCAAGTGCGAACTCTTGGTTAGGGGGATGAACAGATATACTTTGCTCCACCAGCTCTTTCTTGGTGGTGGCAGCTACCACAATAGCATCAACCAGCACACCCTTAGACCAGAACTGTTTGACAGAAGGAGGGCTGAGAAATGTATCAGCATACTTGGGTACAGGCTCCACAGTATTCAGTTTCTTCCACTCCCTGCTGGCAATAAGGTCTATATGGTCATCAGCAGGGGAGAAACCTAGGAGGTAAATAGTCCACTCTGAAAGCCTTCAGGAACATGGATTCCTCAGAGGACGGGGGTAGGAATGACCATCTGCCTTTAAGCTTCCGGATTTCTAAGATGTCTCCAAAGGAGACATCCTCAGATAGGGATCTGGGGAACCCATTCCCTTCATCGAGGTCCATATCCTCAGTGAGAGACTCAAAAGAGGAGTCTAGGTGCCTCCTCTTGCACATTTCTTCTGAGTCACCTCCTCCAAGGTGGGCTTGGGGGAGGATTCAGAAGAGATGGGGACCCCAAGGGGGGTGACTCCCACCTGAAAGCTAGTCCAAGAGGGCTGACTGGGAATAGGATGAGAAGAGTCTACTCTAGAGGGCTGGCATGGTCCCTGGAAAGCCAGGGAGAAAACTCTAGTGGAGGAAAAAGTCCTCTATGCAATTCAGAAAGTTGAAGGGCTTGAAGATGTCTCACCTCCACTCCCAGCAGGCAAGCTTACCTGAGAAGAGGGACCAGAGTATGCCAGTGCCTCCCAGCCTCCAGACAGCACCAGCCCCAAGCTGTCAAGGGTCAAAGCAGCAAGGGGAAGGCACGGTCCAAAAACACAGGGCTGGAGCCCTAACCCAAGGACTCCTGGGTGACAGGTTGGCCCTGGAACTCTGTCTGCCCAGAGGGAGGCTGGGCAGAGGAAGGCAAGGACCCAGACTGGGTACAGACAGAATGACTTCTAGGGACCCCGTCTTCTCCTTGATGTGTCCCAGGGCCTGACAATCTGAAACCATGTGAATTGGATGAGGAGAAGCTAGAGAAGAGGTAGGAGATAGACCCCTGGCCAGATGGGCAGGGGACACAAAAATCCCCAACTCAATCTGAGCCTTTAGAAAGGATCTCATCATTCACTCCAGATCAGTAAGGAGCAAGTTTCTGGAAGACCTATATAAAGCGGAGGACCTCACTGGGGATGGATGTCTGGACTCCAAGGACCTCCCCTGGCTGTCCAAAGATAGGTTCCTGTGTTTGAGGATTGCCCCAAGCCAGAACCCAATGGGGAGTCCTCTATAATAGCAGTGGGATGAGACACTGATCCCGGATCTGGCCACCTCAGATCCAAAGGCAAGTGAGGATCCAAATGCTTGGATCCCATGTGGCTCAGATCAGAGGGAGAAGGATTCATGGCTGATCCTGGATCCGGAGGTGGAGTCGTGAGATCTAGGATCTGACAAAATCAAATCCCATGGAGCCAAGGCTGGGGTTGGATCTGAGGAGCTCATACTTAACAACCTGGTCTTTTTTGAAGAAGAAGACCTGGGGAGAGAAGGGGCCTACCTCTTAAGGTTGGAGGGTCAAGGCTTGGCTAGAGACTGGGCCAACAGACCACCTTAGACCATACCTTTTAGCAGAAGTTTGTTACGGTGCTTGACTAAAGCCCTGGGGTTGAATATTGCACAAATGTCGCATTCAACCTCCAGGTGGTCACTACCAAGACAATAAAGGAACTCCTCATGCGAATTGGACATGGGCATCTTCTGACCACATGAGTAGCACCTTTTAAACCTAACAGGCTTGTCTGACATGCTGGGACCACAAGACAACCACAAAGTCTAACAGATGCTAAATCGTTAACCGGTAGAAAAGGCTAATGTCAATAAAATCAGAAAGGACCAGAAGAACTAACAGCAACACTAAATAGAACAAACTACAACATGAAGGTCATAAAGGGCTGAAAACAAAAAGGGTGCCAAAACACACCACAACAACTGCAACAACAGTCAAAAATTGAAACGGGAGGGAAGGGATTAATTACTACCTACAAATTAACAACACTAAAGACTATAACAGAGAAAAATTAAGGAAAATTATGAGAAATTATGCTACTTATCCCCACTGGAGACTCAAGCCAACAAATCCGTGTCTGATGCTGAGCACAGCAAACAAGATCTGGGAGGATTAGAGAGCAGCAAGGGATCATGAGTGTGGGAAGAGCTTGAGCCTAGAAGTAGGGTTGCCACCTTACATTGTGGCTAAAACCAGAGTCAGGCCACACCCCTCGCATCACCTGTAACCCTGCCCATTCATGCCCTCTCTACCACCCATGTTCCGCCCAATTTGTGATGTCACTAGGACATAACCTGGTGGGAAACGCCCTCTTTTTTTCATTCCTGATGCCTGCTTTCAGCCAATTTACTATGCTTTTCTGTAAAAAAGTATGGTAAATCAGCCAATTTAAGAAACTCTGATAGTCTGTTTCCTTTTTTGAAACAGAATACTGGAGTTTGTACAGTGTTTTCTGGACTACAGGAGAATCGATTTCATTTCCAGATAGTCCGGAAAAAAAACAGAGGGGAAGCAAGCCTACCTAGAAGCTGTGTGCAAAGTTGCCAGCTCAGATCCAATGTCGGATCCTACAACCCAAGAATGAGGAATAGTGACATGGATAACATCAGATCTCTCACTTTAAGGATGTAGTCTAGCAAGGTTCACTTTTGGGTTATGTAGTAACTCAGTGATTCAGTCTTGGATCCTTAGAATCAATTACTGAAAACTGGGCATGTTTCATGAAGGTAAACTGTACAGAATTGCTTTTTCCCCCTCTCTCTCTTTCCCTTACTATACCTCTCTATTCAATTTCAGAATCAAGGCCACTGTTTTCTTAAGATTAAGGCACCAAAGATCAAATGCTGAGACTGTGGTAATCAACTAATGTCTTTATCTATTTTCTTGTGTTACACCATGAACACGTCTTTTTAGTGCATTCCTTTCAACCAATGGAGGATTAAGTAATCATTGGGCCCCAGGCTGGTGTCAATCCATGGATTTCTCTCATAACATTTGTTTCTCTATACGACCACACATAAACATGTTCTTCAGGATTCACTTTCTGAAGATTGTAAACATAAACCAGCTGATGTGATTACTGTTTGACCTATCAGAATTTGGTTGTGTGTTCATACTTTAAATCTGAGTAGTCTTGAATATTTTTTGCAAGAAGAAAGAAAAAAAATACTAACCACTAGTAACAGAATGCCTGACTTTAAAACATTTCAAACATAAAGGCACTCATAAATGGATGAATAGTGAATATTCACATATGTAGAGTCGCAGGATTACATAGTAGATTATGCTTACAATGACCAAGGTTATAATGATGTTAAGAACTAAGTGGTCACTTGAGGTTTATCTCTGTGCTTCTGTTATTCTTTGACTTAATCAGTTATAAATTTGACACTGGTTGGCTTATATCATCCTTGTAAAAAGGTGGGATATATATGACGATCTGTTACAGAGTAAGAGTCCACTTTGGCCTTCCCTGCCATTAGACTCCTTGGAAAGTTGGATTGTGTGTCCTTCTCTTTACTGTTGCAGTATTCTTTACAGTAGGGATCTCCTGTCAAGGATAGCCTAATGTCTGGCAAGTATACCAAAGCCTTCAGCTTTTATAGGCACTGTACGTCACATGTGTGCTCCCTGAGCATCACCCCAAGCATAACATAGGGCATAAAGCTGACATACGGATGTAGATACTCAGAAATGAAAAAGCCCCTGGATGAACAGAATACCCTCAGGGAAAAAACTGGAGCATGTGTTTCCAGAAGGAATAAGAAAGAAGGTAGTGGGAGAAGGGCCACTCAGCCAGGAGGGCAACCAGAACACAGGGCGAGTCAGGAGAGATGGCAAAGGAGGGGAAGACTGAATACTGCAACAGCAAAGAGAAGGACATCTACTGTTATGGTAAGACTTTACACAACTGTACTACATCCTTCCATATCCTTGTTGCAGTATTCTTCACCTAAGGGAGAGTACAAGATCTCAAGAGGAAGCCTGGGAGTCAGAGTAGAACTCTCCAGAAACAAATGCAGGGTAGCCCTGGAAAAGCCTGCTCTGGTCCTGGAAACAACATCCAACTTGTAATGTTTAATGAAATTATGAACAGCAGACCAAGTACCAGTGTCAAGGATAGAACTGGTATCCAGACCATTGAAAAAAGGCACCAGAGGAAGCAACTACCCTAGCAGAATGAGCCATGACAGATGAAAAAAGACATTTGGCACGAAAAGACAAACAAAAGGAAATGGACTTAGAAATCTATGAGGAAATGGTTTTCTTAGAAACAGACAAACAAAAAGTCCTGAGATGAAAAGCAACAAAAAGCTGTTCAGATTTGTGAAAAAAAATTAGTTTTATCTGAATAATATCTGAGCTGTCTATACAAATCCAATGTGTGAAATACCCTCTCAATGGCACACTGTGGAGAAGGAAGATGAGTAAATTGATTAAGGGGCAATTCATTGACCAACCTGGACAAAAAAGGAAGACAAGTATGAAGAGACACCCTGACTCAATGGAAAAACAAAGAAGGAGGAATGGCCATAAGATTCTGATATGCAGACACCCTCTTGGCTGAGCCAGAAGCAGACTAGTCTTCCAAGTACAATGTTGAAAGAAACAGCTCAAAATGAGCCTAAGTCAACTTCTCAAGTACAAAACTAAGGTCTCAAGAAGGCAGAATATGCTTCCTGGGAGGCCTGATATAAATGATGCCTTTAAAGAATTGCTTGACTTCAAACTTAGAGGCTAGAGGAAGATTCAAGGGCACACAAGCAGAAATTGATGACAGATGAGCTTTCCTTGTCAGCCCATCATGGAGCAGATCATACAACTAAGAGAGAACCAAACAAATCTCCAGTGACAACAGATCCTGATTGAGAGAGAGGCACCAGACAGAAAATATTTTCCATTTGGACAAGTATGAGTTCCTGGTAGTGAGTTTTCTGGCCTCCTGCAAAACCTGCAGCACATCCTCAGAAAAGAGGCGCCTAAAAGAGATCAAAACCCTATCACCCACAGGTCATTTGAAGAGAGGACAAGTCAGGATGGATAAGAGACTCCTTGTCTTGTCTGAGAAAATCCACCTGATGAGGTAAGTTTGGTGATTGCCCCTGGTCAGATTAATAATGCTGTCAGGGCCAAAATGGAGTCAACAGCAAGATTCTGGGGAGTCCTGCCTGATCTTGTGCAGAACTCATAGTAACAGAGGA
Source organism: Protopterus annectens (assembly GCF_019279795.1). Lineage (NCBI taxonomy): Eukaryota > Metazoa > Chordata > Ceratodontiformes > Protopteridae > Protopterus > Protopterus annectens. The sequence continues at coordinate 180,408,264 of NC_056739.1, forward strand.
AGGGGGGATAGATGTACAGAAACATCCACTTCCAATCAAAAGACAATGTGTCCACTTTCCAAGGCAGAGGACTTGGGACTCTAGAACTTTATAAAGAAATGTATTGGTTCAGAGAGAAGGCGATCTACCTGAGAAATACCCCATCCTTGTGAAGCATCCATTTGTGAGCTTGTGTGCTGGACCTGCTAAAAGAATCTGCTACTAGATTGTGCTCTGAGGGAATATAAACTGTCTGAAGAGTCACTTGATAGTGGAGAGTTAGATCTCAGACCTGAAGAGCTATTATGCAAAGAAGATAAGACCTTGTGCCCCCCTACTTGTTGATGTACAGCATCATTGTGGTATTGTCTGTGAAATATTTGAGGGTCCTGGGATTAAAGCAGGAATAAAAAGCATAAAGAGCCTGGAGCTGAGCCCTCATCTCCTTGGCCTGACCTGTGATGAAGAGGCCAGAGACCCTAAACCAAATCAAAGCCAAATGAGGCCCCTGATACCCTGTCTAAGGCATCTGTAAAGAGTTCTTGAGTCAGAAATGGAGCTTGGAAAGGAAGACCCGAGTTGAGAGAAAGCTGATGAATGCACCACTGAAGCTGAACCTGAGACATGGAAGGAATGGTACTGGGAAGTCTAGGAAGTGGTAATGTTGAAGCCACACCGATTTGTAGTACCATGAAGTTTCCTTATATGAAGCCTGGTGAGAGTGAGAGGGAGCATGGGAATGGTGGAAGCCATGAACCCAGGATCATGCCATTCATCAGACCTGTTATTGAGTACAGTGTTGCCTGTGGTATGTACCTACCCAGGCATATCCACCAACTGGAATGTCCACAGAGGTTCCTCAGTAAAAGAATACAGGGTGCAAGTAACATGTCCTGTGTAGACCACCTCAAGGCCCTGTCACTGTATTATGTTTCTTACAGGCTGTTGATGGGAATATCTATGCCTAGCATGCAAGGCTCTGTCAGACCTCACCCTGATGGACCTCCTGCATATCTGCAAATCAAACAGCACCAGAATTACCCATTCAAAAGACTTAAATCTTGCCTGTGATATGAATAGGACCTGCTGCAGAGACAGGTGTGTGTCCCAGAGTATACCCCTTTTCTGGAATAGGCTCCCCCTCCATGTGAAGCACAGTTCCTCCCTAATGCAATGCAAGTGTAACTTGGACATTTGGATGGGGAACAGGAAATGTATCCCTGATTTGGCACCTGTGTGTCTAATGGACACTGGTGGCTTGTAAATGGTTCATCTCCCAAGCCCTGCTTATACTTATCAAGGATATCAGAACTTGTCAGAGAGTTGAGATGCATGGCTAGGCTTAAAAAGGCTCTTGTGGTTGGAAGACTAGTAAACATCTATATAGCAATGAACTTGAGAAATTCCCTGGCTGGGACAGATGCCAGAGGAAGAAGGGATTGGAAAAAGGTTATAAGAGACCAAGCCTTGGGGGCTGACTGAGATGCAAACATAGGAATTGTCTGAAATCTGCAGCTGAGGAAAATATGATTCTAGCAAGACATCATAACTGATTTCTGGAAGTCTGTGTTGAAACTTATGATCCTGAAGCAGATTGCTGGGGGAAGAAACTTGAATAAGCAGATCATCTAGACAGGGAAAAATCAAAATACCCTGAATCCTGCAAAAAGCAATGACAGGAGGGACGTATTTGGTGAATACACCTGGCGCAGTAAAGGGTCACAGGGCAAAGAACTGAAAATACAATGAAGGGACAGAGAAACAAAAAATCCTGAAAACAGGATGGATGGAGATGTGAAGGCATGCATCCTTGAGATCCAGGGATACCAGAAAGGCCTGCAGAAGAAGAAGAAGAACAGGAAACAATATCTGAAAGGATAACACCCAAAAGGAAGGAATCTTAAGAAAGGCGTTCAACCAGGAGAGATCCACATTCGGTCTTCATGTACCCTCTTTACATGGCATCAAAGTCCTCCTGGAATAAAATCCCTTCCACAACTGGGTGGAAGGCCCAGCTTGAATGGTGCCCTGAGCCAAAAGAGAGTAAAGAATCTCTGTGAAATGAGAGAGCTGCTCCTGAGGAGGATACAGAATGCCTAAAAAGGGCAGAAGGGACTTCCAAACCATGAAATAGCCCTGATGAATAACAGGCATAACCCAAGAATTTGAGGGCCTATATTATAGTATCAAAGTTTTTATACTTCGAATGCTATAATATTGGCATGTTTTTGTCGAAAACTCAAAATAGCAAAGCCACAGAACTTTGAAATCTTACCTAGGGTAAGATTTCGGTTGTCCATTCCATGGCTTTGCTATTTACTCTACTGTGGTGGGAAGGTTACGGACCGGGGTAAGGTAAGTATGCGAACGGAGGTTATGGACCGGGTTAAGGTAAGTGAGGGAACGGCTCGGGGTAAGGTGAGTGTGCGATAGTTAGGGACATTAGGGTTAGGGAGCAGGTAAGATGAGTGTGCGATAGTTAGGGACTTTAGGGTTAGGGAGCAGGTAAGGTGAGTGTGCGGTAGTTAGGGACTTTAGGGTTAGGGAGCGGGTAAGGTGAGTGTGTGGTAGTTAGGGACTTTAGGGTTAGGATTGGGTTAAGGTGAGTGGATAGGTAGTAGTGTAGGGTTGGAATTATGGTTTTGTTAAGTGTATGTGTGTGGTTTATTTATTTTGGTGTGCTTGTGTTGTGTGTTTCGGAACAGCAATTTTTTTTCCCTGGGAAAATATTCACTGTTCTGTATGTTCAATATTTTGTGGTTTAGATATTTTAGGTATGATGAAATAGTGTTCGCTATTAAAGTCATTTGATAGGGTAATATAAACGTGAATTTGAAGTAATTTGTAGCCAATTTGGAAGATACTGGGGAAAGCTGGAGGGACAAGGGAGCCTGGCTGAGGGAGAGAGGGAGTAATCAAACAAGGAGAACCAGGTTTGTCCTGAAAATAATGCTTCTGGGAAGCAAGTGTCTGTATTTATTTAGCAGTTCTTGCCCTTGGGAAGAGGGTAAGAATGCCTACAAACAAAAGTAGACTTGGAGGGATAGTTCCTATGAAATTTAAGAATAGGAGAACCAAAAACATGTTTCAGATCCTCTAAGGATTTGCTCTTGTCCTGGAGAAACTTGAAAAGATCAGCAGTAGCTTATTCAAACAGTCTTTTGTTATCCAAAGGAACATCCAAATGTTTGGCCTTGATGTCATCAAACAAAACCTGAAGATGAAGCCAAGAATAATGCCTCGTAACTGAACTAAAGCTGGGAAGGTCAGGAACCATATTAGAAACCTCAGAAAGGAGATCCAAAACATGTCTGGTTATATGAGTCTGCTAGTTAATTGCCCTAAAAGAATGTAAACTTCTTGCCCAAACTTTCTATGGCCCTACTATTCTTATCAGAAGGCAACAGCTTGTTGGAGGACAACAACATGGATGGCTTGTCAGAAGAGGCTGACACTACAAAAGGGTCAACAGAAGGGCATTTATAAAAAAAAAATTACACTGCTTATGCACTTTTAGCTGCAGGAAGCTTATAGTCAAGGGCTACAGAAGTGGCTGAAAATATATCCAAAAGGGCAACCAGAACAGAAGGAACAGCAGATGGTTTGGAAGACTCCATCTGGAGAAGCTGATAATACCTTTTTGAATATCAGAGACTTAAGAATAATCCCACTTAAAATAGTCCATCATATGGGCAATGGTATTCCCAAAGGAGAACTCTTCCAAAGGGGAGCCTGAACGTAAGAATACTCCTGCCCTGATTCACAGTCCAAGGTGGAAGGGGTTTGGGCAGAATAAGCCACAGATACTTCCCACAAGTCCAGATCCTCATCAAAGGAATCTAGGGAATTAGATTCCTCATCCAAGGAATTTAATTCCCTTAGCCTCTTGAGTGGAGTACAAAACCAGGGAAGAATAGGAACATATACCCCCTGAGGTGGCTTCAAAGCCATCAAAGCATTAAATAAACCCTGAGTGAAATCCTGCGATTGATGTTGGGGATCCTTCACAACAAGAGAAATATGCTTTTTCATTTGTTTTTTTTTTTTGTTTTTTTCTGCAGGACATCTGTTCAAACCACCTTCAGAAGGTCAGACAGACCCCTGATGCAGTTCTGTAATGGTTGTAGGAATCTCCTCCACTAAGTTCTAAAGAATCTCTCTTTGTCCTTCAGATATAATTAGCTTTGGTTCCCCTTCAATGTAAGACACAGACATTTGAAAAGCCTCTGGGGATGTGAGAGAAGCAGAATCCATGCCAACCTCAGATGAGGTCATGGCAAAGGAAACCAAAGCAATAACTAAATGGTCCTCCGGGCTTTCGCCAGCCTCAAGAGAGATGTCTAGGGGAGGCTGGACAGCAACCAGATCAGGGCTAACTTTTTTGGCCTTCTTCTTGGTGGGGTGGCTGGACCATAGGATAAGAGGATTCCACCACAGCACCCTGAGCCAACAACCTAAGATGCTGGGTCTTCAGATATATGGACAAAGAGGAGAGACAACTACATAAGATCCTAGGCACAAACACCTAGCAGAATAAACATTGTGTATGATCATGGGAAGCACCCAAAGAAAAAAAAGACACTGGACATGATGGTCTTTATGGGGAATCTGCCTCCCACACTGACATTTTCCCTTTCTGGATGACATGAATGCAACAACAATAAGAAAAGGAAGAGAGGAAACACCACCAGGGCACATATCTGAAAACATGGCTTGGTAACCAGCACAGTTCAGATCAATGTTTGATAATGGCATTTGGACTGGCGGCAAAGTTGTTCTGATTATCTGTGTCTGTACATCACCATTATGCCTTATGTCAAGCATGGAGACCATAGGTGTGATGTACAGTGCCTATAACAGCTGAAGGCTTTGGTATACTGGTCAGATATTGGGCTATCCTTGGCAGGAGATCCCTTTTAAGTAAAGAATACTGCAGCAGTGATATGGAAGAACATCATGTATCCCTTTTAGGATTTTGTAACCAAATGTGTTGACAAGGAGTCAAACTAGACTCAGTCATTAAGCAATGGCATACCTGTTGCTAGCAACATACCATGCAGGGGAAACAGACCTGACTGTAGCCCAGATAACCCCACTTTGAGGAGTAGCCTGTACTGTGAAGGGAACAGACTGAGGAAATGGAATGACTATTAGATGCTGGCTATAGCCCATCCTAGCAGCATAGGGTGGTTTAAGTCCTGCTGCAAGTACACCCATTGGGGGAAGACTATGGATGTATACTCCTTATTCATGTGGAATCAGAACTGTAAACCTAGACAAGCAGTGCTTGCACTCCATGCATTCACTGCAGTACCTAGAATACCATGCACCTTTTATTCCCTGAGTAGTGGGTACTGCAGTACATAGAATACAATGCACCTTTTATTCCCTGAGTAATGGGTACTGCAGTACCTAGAATACCATGCACCTTTTATTCCCTGAGTAATGGGTACCACAGTACCTAGAATACTGTGCATCTTTTATTCCCTGAGTAATGGGTACAGCAGTACCTAGAATACCATGCACCTTTTATTCCCTGAGTAATGGGTACTGCAGTAGCTAGAATACCATGCACCTTTTATTCCCTGAGTAATGGGTACTGCAGTACCTAGAATACCATGCACCTTTTATTCCCTGAGTAATGGGTACCCCTGTACCTAGAATACCATGCACCTTTTATTCCCTGAGTTATGGCTACCACAGTAGCTAGAATACCATGCACCTTTTATTCCCTGAGTAAGGGGTACTGCAGTACCTAGAATACCATGCACCTTTTATTCCCTGAGTAATGGGCACTGCAGTACCTAGAATATCATGCACCTTTTATTCCCTAAGTAATGGGTACTGCAGTACCTAGAATACCATGCACCTTTTATTCCCTGAGTAAGGGGTACTGCAGTACCTAGAATACCATGCACCTTTTATTCCCTGAGTAATGGGTACTGCATCTTACTTGCTGGCCATTAGAAGGGGGTTATAGTTTACAGTACAAAAAATGCAGTAGTTGCCAGAGATGATGGCACACCAAGACTCAACAACTTTTCCTCTTGGATTACAGAATATGAGGTCTCTGGTTCCACTTTTCATTATTTACATATTTATTTATTTTGGTTTGGTTTGCATTTGGTTTGTAAAGTACACAAAGCTAAATATAATAAGAAAGCACTAGAGGTGACCATAAAACCATAAACCCTGGGCTGAGTAGCCTATAGATGCTGACATAAAGCTACCAGGCACGAAATGCATGCAAACTCTCCAGTCTTAGGGTTACACTGACAGCCCTCGTATATTCTCATAAATGAGACTGCATTTTAATAATGGGACATATACACACACACACACACACACACACACACACACACACACACACACACACACACACACACACACACATGTATATATTCAGGGTCTATATTACGAGCTCGAAAAGACCAGAGACAGGATGGCTTAAACATCAAAAATGCCATTCCTCTAAGTTGCTCTTGTGGGGGGGGGGGGCTGTGCCCCAACCACCTCCCAATACTTGTATATACCAACTCCGAGATCGCACTACAGTGAGGAAAGGGCACATTTTCTTATCTTCACTGTACAGCGATCTCACAATAAACACATCAATGAATGGCATTTTCAATGTTAAAGCCATTCGCTCTCCAGCCTTCTCGATTTCATGATAGGAACCCTATGTCTATATGGGTCTACCTGAAAACACCGACACGCCAAAACACCGACAACGAGAACACTGACACTGGAAGATTGACAATGGAGATGACCGACAGTTGAAAAGCCCAACGCTGAGAACACCGCCATGTTAAGGTAAGTGTGTGATAGTGACAGACTTTAGGGTTAGGGGCAGATTAAGTGAGTTAGGGTTAGGGCGTGGGTTAGGTGAGTGTGTGATAGTGACGGACCTTAGGGTTAAGGTTTGGGTTAAAGTTAGTGCATAGATAGTTGTGTATGTAAGGTTTAGTGCAGGTTTGTAAGGTTTTTGGTGTGCTTGTGTTGTGTGTGTGTGTGTTTTTCGGAAAAGGTATTTGTTTTGTTTTGTTGTTTGCCGGGATTGTCGTTTGTCTGGCATATGACGTTTCGTGCTTTTGAACTGTCGGTTTTGTGGTGTCAGTTATCTCGTTGTCATTGTTTTGGCGTGTCAGTGTTTTGAGGTAGACCCATCTATATATATATATATATATATATATATATATATATATATATATATATATATACACATATATATACATATATATATATATATATATATATATATATATATATATATATATATATATATTTATATATATATATGTATCTGTATATATATATATATATATATATATATATATATATATATATATATATATATATATATAGGGAATACCAAAATTTGATTAAACAACTAAGACTTATATTTGATTTTAACTTATAAAGTAAATTTATTTCCACCAAACAAGTAACCTGCTGGTAAGAGCATAACAATATCACTGCTGCCTTCCCTTACTCAGTTTATCATAATTTACAAAGGTTAAAAGTGAACACATCAGCCAACTGCAGATTGTTAAACATGTATCACTGCACAACATCCATCCACCCACAGCCCCTTTTCCCATTTTTGCACATGGCATTGGGGTGTTACTTCAACAATGGCAATCATCTAGAGCCAAGGTTTACACCTCCAGCTGGCTAGCTCTGCAGTGGTAAAGAATAGAACCCACAGCCTTCAGCATCAAAGAAAGCATGCGACCTGCTTAGCTGTTGTGACTGCATAAGTAATTATTATGCAGTTTTTTCCCTTTTCTTATTTTTTAAATACTCCAAACTTCTTGAGTATCTAATACCATGACAGGAATTAACCTCAGTGCAAAATCAGGGAAATTTGTATTTTTTTCAGCCTTTGTCAAGAGTGTTCATCTCAGCACTCTTAATTTATGCAGAATTGTTTCCTTCTGCTGTTGATGCAAAATTCCTCTATCTCTTGCTCTGTGTCCTGTGTGTGGAAAATATGGGTTTGATGCAACACAGTAATGATACATGATTAGGTTCATAGGTTCATAGGTAGGTACTAGGCTATCTGCCCGAGGGCATTTATAAGCCTAGCCAGATTGTGTCGGCTTTCTCCGCCCCATTAATTAATTAACTGATCCTCTGTCAAGCAGAGCCGATTAAGTGATCCCAGGTGTGTATTTTCTGTTACCCATCCACTCATCAAAGTTTCTCTTGAAGAGTGTTAGTGAGGGGCTCTGCCTAATGTAGTTTGGAATTTTGGTCTAAAGCATGGGGAGTCTCTGTGACAGGAATCAATCCCTCCAGTATGTTCTATTTATTGTTGTGGTGAGGTTTAGCTCACTAGAGCATGTGTCTCGTAGTGACTTGGATTTCTTTAGGTGGAGCATGTCCCTCAATTCTGAATTGGACATGGCTTTGTAAGTCAGGCAGAGATCACCTCTGAGTAAGCGATATGCCACTGAGTACAGCCGGAGTTTTTTCGGTCGGGCTGCATAGGACATATGTTTGAGGCCAGTAATCCTCTTGGTGAGGTACTTTTGTGGTCTCTCAGCTGTTGGAAGTGTCTTGTGAGGTACATCCCAAATGGGGCATTGTACTCTAAGATGGGTCTGATGAGTGACAAGTAGAGGGGCACTATAACCTCTTTATTTCTAGATGCAAAACCTTTAGTAATTAGATGGGCCACATAGAAGGATTTCTTAACTACTTTGGCAATATGATTGTCAAAGGAGAGATTACTATCTATCTGGGTCCCCAGATCTATTATTACCACTTCTGTATTAACGGGTTGCCACCTATGTGGTAATTCGTGGGTGTTTTGCTTTTCCCAAACGGGATGACTATGCAATTTTTGACATTTAGCTTGAGGCCATGGCTTTGACACCAGGTGTCTGTCTCAGTAAGGCCTTTTTGGAGGGTGTCCATGTCAGCCAAAGAGTCAATTATGGTTCCCAGTTTGCAGTCATCGGCAAACTTGGTTAGCCATAATCCTCCTGTGTTTTCCTGTACTTCTGAGAAGTATATGCCGAGCAGTAGGGGTCCCAGGACCGAGCCTTGTGGGACACCACTTGTGACTGGTTTAGAGTCGGATCTGGAGCTCACTATTCATAACGTGTAAGATCTGTCTGTAAGCCAATTGGCAACCTATCTCATAATGTAGGTGATGATCTCTTTGTTATCCTCAACAATCCACTTTATTGTCTCCGTACCTCTTGCTTGGCTTACCTTTTTTATTTTCTGGGAGACTGCTTTGTTTGGGGGTGCATCCTCATTTTGGCCTAAGCATGTGCCAAAAAAGTTTTCAGGATCTGTGGCTTCTACACTGGCTTTATTTCCAATCCTAGTACCATTGACTATGCCAGAAGAAGGCACTTTTTTATTCTAGGACCTGTGCAAGTCAGTTATTTTTTTATTTTTTGACCTACTTTTCTTCATGACACATAACGCACAGTCTGTGTATCTGAGATCTCTTGGTGAGATTTTGTAAAAACATGGTCCACCACATGAAGGTACTCATCAAGGTTCAAGATTGTATTTGTTTCCAGCAATACTATTCTCCTGTCCTTGCTGAGTCCATCTTTCCATTCAAACATTTCTTCCTGTATTCAATTTATGGTGCTAGTCAACAGCTGTTGTGCTGCCTGGTATAACCAGACAGTCTGCTAAGGATGTCAGTTCTTTTGTCCTCATAAAGGACTTTATAAATGTCTCTTGATCTTAATTCCTCTGTGGATAGTATACTATAAGGTGGGTCATTTCCCCCACCCTCATCAAGGAATTAGAGGGTTTTAACTCTCAATCAGGTAAAAAAATAGTGAGAAACACCAGCTGACCTGCATCTGTGAAACTCCTCTCTTACTGATAAGAAGGCCATACCTTCTCTGATAATCTATAAACGCAATAATATTCAATACCCAAGGTACAATGTAAAAACATCCTCTGTCCCATACAGATTATCAAACAAAACCTCCCTCAATACCCTTGAGACACAATACATCTATGTACATCTTCTCCCCAGGGTACCAGTCAGTAGAAATTCAGGAAGTGTCACTGCACACCACTACCCAAATGGCCTACTATTTTGAGGTGGTGATTGCTTCTTCATGTGTCCATTCTTGCAATCTTTAGCAGCCAAAGCCAGAACTGGCATCAACAAGTGGTCCAGCATCTCCAAGCTGTACCTTTCAGATTCGGAGTTCCACCCGTATGTGACAGAAAACAGCATTAGCCATGATGCAGGCCATTAAACACATCCTCCTAGACTGATCAGACCCCATATCTCTGACTCTAACTGGCAGAGTACATGCCAGTCATACCAAAAATGAAAATAAAAGTATCTTATGTGCCGGAAAGGGCCTACATCGTGACTACTAACGATAAAGCGTTTTGTTACTAGTTCCTCAGAATCTACTGTTGGTTATCTAAACTATATAAGCTACTTCTGATCGTAGTAGATGTCTAGTTCTTTTGGCAGCACAGACCACAGCATACTACCTTTATTAAAGGACCCGTGTATTAAAAGTCAATGAATTTCTGCACAGATACCTCCTCGTACCTTATGAGGTCCAAGTACAAATGCATGCAGTAACACCAGAGAAGGAACACACCTAAGAAAGAAAAGCCCACAGGGCACAAATACACACAGTAACATCAGAAAAGGAACACACCTAAGAAAGCACAACCTACAGGGTACAAATGGACACAGTAACATCAGAAAAGGAACACACCTAAGAAAGCACAGCCTACAGGGCACAAATGCACACAGTAACACCAGAGAAGGAACACACCTAAGAAAGCACAGCCTACAGGGCACAAATACACAGTAACACCAGAGTAGGAACACACCTAAGAAAGCACAGTCTAAAGGGCACAAATACACACAGTAACACCAGAGAAGGAACACACCTAAGAAAGCACAGCCTACAGGGCACAAATACACACGGTGACACCATAGAAGGAACACACTTAAGAAAGCACAGACTACAGGGCATAAATACACACAGTAAAACAGATAAGGAACACACTGAAGAAAGCATAGCCTACAGGGTACAAATGGACACAGTAACATCAGAGAAGGAACACACCTAAGAAAGCACAGCCTACAGGGAACAAATGAACACAGTAACATCAGAGAAGGAACACACCTAAGAAATCATAGCCTACAGAGTACAAATGGACACAGTATCATCAGAGAAGGAACACACCTAAGAAAGCACAGACTACAGGGCACAAATACACACAGTAACACCGGAGAAGGAACACACCTAAGAAAGCACAACCTACAGGGCACAAATACACACAGTAACACCGGGGAAGGAACACACCTAAGAAAGCACAGCCTATAGGGTACAAATGGATAAACTAACATCAGAGAAGGAATACACCTAAGAAAGCATAGACTACAGGGTACAAATGGACACAGTAACATCAGAGAAGGAACACACCTAAGAGAGCACAACCTACAGGGCACAAATACACACAGTAACACCAGAGAAGGAACACACCTAAGAAAGCACAACCTACAGGGTACAAATACACACAGTGACACCAGAGAAGGGACACACCTAAGAAAGCACAACCTACAGGGCACAAATACACATGGTGACACCAGAGAAGGAACACACCTAAGAAAGCATAGACTACAGAGCACAAATACACACAGTAAAACCAGAGAAGGAACACACCTAAGAAAGCACAACCTACAAGGTACAAATACACACGGGGAGACCAGAGAAGGAACACACCTAAGAAAGCACAGCCTGCAGGGCACAAATACACACGGTGACACGAGAGAAGGAACACACCTAAAAAAGCACAGACTGCAGGGCACAAATACACACAGTAAAACAGAGAAGGAACACACCTAAGAAAGCACAGCCTACAAGGTACAAATACACACAGTAATATCAGAGAAGGAACACACTTAAGAAAGCACAGCCTACAGGGCACAAATACACACAGTAACACCAGAGAAGGAGCACACCTAAGAAAGCACAGCACAGTAAGAATAGTGTATCTACAAGATCACATGCTGTGACTTTTTCTTATTGGATAATCTTACCTTGCATGTTTTACGGAGCATCTGATATGAACCTCTGTTATACTGTTAGTTAAGCAGACAGTATATTCTATAAAAGCTCATTGAAAGCTCTGTCTCTCTACTGGAGCCCCCCACATGGCTTGTATGTACCCCACACACCTTACCTCAAGCGCACTGTGCTACTAGGAGCGTTATCTAGCTTCAAATCAGCTGTGCATTCGCGACAGTGATTACTGCTACAATGTGCTATTATCGTAAATGTTGCTTTTTACCATTTACTATTTCTAAAGTTTAGCAATATCAGAGGGGCATAACATTGCCTAGGCACACTGTTTTAGGTGCAATTTGAAATCTGAATTTCTTCTTGGAAGGGTTGCTAAAACTGCTGTAAAACGCAGACTAGTTCTTTATACTTTTTTCCATAGCTACTTTACCCTTTCATATGAGAGAGTAGTGGCATAAATTAACCCTACTTAATAAGAGGCTGTATCCTCTTTCCCATTTCCTCCCATCCTAAGTAGTAACTTTCTTGCTTAAAAGTGGACGCTCTCCTCCCAAATAGAGAAGCTCCCACCAAACTAATACCCTTTTCCATTTTAATCTATTGGCTTACCATTGCCTGTTTTACTGGAAATGTTGTCTGCAATGATTTACTGTGTGCTGAATGTACTCCCTGTTTCTGGCTAATGAAGTTTTATCCCATGTCTACAGCCAAAAGTAAAGGTATTCCTATGCTGTATAATAGTCGTTTAACTTACCTTGATTGACACCGATAGGTCCATGTGGACTGTCATCTGTTTTACTCATGATCTATTGAAATAACACTTTTTGATACTCTTTAATGCTTGTAGTCTAATCTATATTAGTGTTTGCTAAAATAATGTGTTGTGATTTACCCTACATGGTTTGTAATTGATTTAGAATATCGAATCATCCTTGTGTTCAGTTTTATTAGAGCAATAATCTTCTGTGTATTTGTAGCTTTCTAAGTAGGAGTGCATGTGTAAGGTGTTTTTTTATTAATGTTTATTTGCCTCTCATCCTTAAATGTTTTATGCCTAATGCTATAATTATTGCTGTCCATTTATTTAATTCTGCTACTCTTCTCTCCTCTCCCTAACCTACCTAACTTATAACCCTCTATTCTGCTGTAAGACTTGCGTATCTATCTGCCTATCCTTCAAGGACCCCCCGATATAAAGTCAACCATCACAACTACATCCTAAAGGACGTTGCTGTCCTATATTCAAACTCCCCTCCATCAAAAGAATCAGAGAAAGTATGTCTGACCTCTCATCTAAGCTGTGCAGTTGAATTGTATTTACTATTATTTTTATTTTTTATTTAAATTTGTCGATAGTCCGACTGGATAAATGTCCATTTTCAGCGGAGGCCCGAGGAGAAAATCTCCAAGATAATAATACACATTGAACATATTACTTAAAAAATTAAGACATTTTTTACAGTTTTGTATTTTTTGTATTAAATCTCCCACCTGAACCTGGTAGCCAGCAGCCTTACACCCTATCTACCCTATAGGGTATTTGTCTCTCCTTAATTCGGATTTACCAGCTCTGTCCTCTTTTTTTCTGCTTCTTAATAGCTTGAATGTAATTTTATCATTTCTCTTCTAGGTGGTGCCCTTCCCTAGTCTCCTATAAGCTTCCAAATATTCCTTACCTTTATGTTTTGGAATATTACTAGACCACTCTGTAACACTTTTTTTGTCTTGTATTTTATCTGTAATTTGTGTAGCCCCTTTTCCTTTCCTTAAATCCGTTCTACAGTCCTTTATCCCTTGTTACTGAATAAATCTACTAACACTCCCCTCTTACCTTGAACTTCTAAGAACATAGTAATAATCAGCTGTTCACAGATTGTTTCTGGGAGCTCTTCCTCACTTACTCTAACCCGCTCCATTCTCCCTGTGGGCTCATTCTGCTCTCCTACCTTACCCCCAAATCACACTCCCCCCCAGTGCACTTCACCTTATACATCTCAAGCCACACCTTCATCCTTTAGTAATCAATAGCTCTCTCTGTCTCATTAAATACCTATTTTATCACTTGCTACCTCCCACTACCTAATTTCCCTTTAACAACTCCACTTTTTAACTTCCTTTCTATTTAATCACATACCTCCCAGCTTCTATCATCCTATTTCTCCCAACTATGGCTATTTTAGGCTATCCAGGACTCTACAATGTGCTCCTCTTTCTCACAATTCTTACCCCCCTACTTATATCCCATTACCTTACTCGCTATGAATTTCTTAGCCTTACTAGATTTCATCACCACTTAAAACAAACAACTTCACTCACTCTTCTAGCCTCACAAACCCACAGTAACACAACATCCTCATCATCCTACCTTCTACCACAATTTCATAGAATATCCCATATTAAGTATCCCCACACTAGAAAACTAATCCCTATTCTCTGTAAACTCTTGAAACGCCTACATAGGCCTCTACAGCACCTACTACATGGTGATATTCATCCTAACCCAGGTCCAAACAATACCATCTCTGATCCCCTTTCTTATCATCCCATCACTTCTCATACCCTCACTAGTACTCATAACTCTCTTCTTATAGGCCACCTCAATATACGTAGCCTAAATAATAAAATAGCCCAACTTACACTCTTTTGATATCCTATGTCTTACAGAAACATGGCTCAAACCAGTAACTAAGGATAATGATATAATCCCACCAGGTTATAACATCCTGAGATTTGACCGTCCAAATAAAAAGGGTGGTGGGGTAGCAATACTATATAAATCTGAATTACAGGTTATACCACTAGATATTCAACCTCCCTCACCCAGTAATGCTGAAATTTTAATCTCTAAGTTACAGATAAATGCTAATAAATCATTATACATAATTTACTCCTGTATCCCTCAGGCAAAAACATTAATAGTCTTGAAAATGTCCTCAACTGGCTCTCCACATCCTTCTCACAAGAAACCATACTTGGAGACTTTAACATTGAATGGAACTGTTGTAACTCTTTCAAACCAACTACTCACATAAACCTTTACGACTTCAATCAAACCATTACCTCTCCTACCAGAACCCATAAACCTAGCAATAAGCAAGCCACCTTAGACTGGATACTAGTTAACAGTAATCCCCTCTCTTATAAAACAGGTTATACTTCCTGATGATATTAGTGACCATTTTCTTACCTTTATAATTAGACAAAAGACCCTAATACCCAACCAAACAATCTTCAGAACTTCCCATAACAAAATAAACTTCAACCCAGCTAGCTTCCAAGCCAAACTCAAAGCTTGCAATTGGTCACCCCTAAAATACCTACCTCTTGACAAAGCAGTCTCTTACTTTAACAATAAATTCCTGCAAATCCTAGAACACTTTGCCCCCTCTCGTACTGTCAGAACTAAGAACAAACCTGTGCCTTGGCTCACAAAAGAAACAAAGCAAAAAATGCTTCAAAGAAATAGAATCTGGTCTAAATGGAGAAATGCTAAAATCCCAACTGATCATGAAATCTTTAGACAGCTGAGAAGTGCCACAAAAAAATTAATACTACAAGATAAAAAAAAAACTATTACCTTAAAGTCCAGCAAGCCCAACATCAACACCCACAAAAATTCTGGTCAGGTATAAATAGTCTACTCCACCCATGGCACTCCAAAACTCCAACCCCATCTAATTTGACTCAGAATTCTCCCAGCCAAATTGTCGATTATTTTAATAATTTTTTTTCTGAAACAGTCCAATCATTAGCAAATACCTTATCACCTGCCAGCATCTCTAAGACACTCTCACTAACCAATTTGCCTCCTGCCCTACAACTTCAGTCTGTTCCAACATCTCTCATCCATACCCTATTTCATAAACTAAAACCATGTACTCCTTCAGCTGACCTTCCAGCTGAATTTCTTCAAATCGTAGCTGGAGTACTTACATACCCTATCTCCATCTTAATAAACAGAACCATTACAGAAGGCTCTATACCATCTCTTTGGAAAGTCTCACATATTTTTCCCACTACATAAGGGAGGTAACTCAACTGAACTCTGTCCCATAACTCAATTTCCCCATTGGCAAAAATCATGGAGAGATGCATTCATCAGCAGCTACTTGATCATCTCCTCCAAAATAATCTATTAGCTGCCTGCCGGCATTGGTTTAGGCCATTTCATAGTACTACAACTGCACTCCTATCCTCTGACTGTATTAATAAAAATCGTAACAACAACTTGCTCTCCTCTGTCCTCTTTATGGACCTCTCCAAAGCCTTTGACATGGTGAATCATCACTTAATGTTAGATATACTTACTTCACTTTCAATAGACACGCATGCAGTCAAATGGTTTAAGTCCTATCTCCCTGGGAGTCCCACAAGGCTCTATTTTGGGACCCCTCCTCTTTTCTATTTTCATTAATGATCTGAAAACATCCCTACCTCAAACCACCTGCATACAATATGCCGATGATTCGGCATTCATCTGTGCTGCAGCATCTTCTGCTGAACTGCAGTCTCGCACCTAAAAATTGTTTACCTTAGTTGAAAACTGGTTATATAAATGCTGTCTCCTCCTAAACCCTAAAAAAACTAAACTTCTACTGTTCACCCATACCCAGAAGTCTCCCCCTATCAATTTCATAGTTGTATCAAATAATGGCATTGTAATAGTACCTGACACAACAACTAAACTTTTAGGTGTAACAATTGATCATAATCTTAATTTTGACTCACACATAAACATAACCATCAAATCAGTTAATAGAAAACTTGGTTTCCTTTACAGGCTAAAACCCTTCCTTACACCTACAGTGAGGACTGCTATCACCCAAATACACCTATTCTCCACCTTTCTCTATGCCTCCAAAATTTTCACTAATCTATCCAAAAACAATCTCAATAAGCTGGCCACCCCTTATAATAACATTGTCAGATTTGCCACTGGTTCCCCATTCGGAACTCACCATTGCCAAAATCTGAAAAAGCTAGGATGGTTGGAACTGCAAAACCAGCTTCTTCTTCAACAACTATCACCTACAAGATCTTGTATCATCCCACAAATACTCCCATACACTCTAACCTTATCAACCCATATAAAAATCTAAGAACCCTACGTTCAAATAAGTTACTAGTAGCAACCCTTAAATCCAACAATAAATCTGGCGATTGTCTATTTACTAACACCATTGGAATCTCTTGGAACAAGCTTACTAATAAACTAACATCCCTAACATCCACTCCACTTTTCAAGAAGCAACTAAGAATCTTCCTAAAGTCACAATGGCTATGCCCATATGCTAATCCTGATTGAAATACGTTTGACATGACCATCCTTTTCTAGTTTATAAGTTTCTTTTTTTATCTATTGTGTTCTAACTGCTCTAATCTGTTTACACATCAATCGTGTATATATTAAGCTATATGTTCTTGCTTATTCATTTAATTTTTTTTGTTATTTTATGTAATATAAACCTAATTAAAAGGTTTTTTTATGTTTAATCAATTTTGGAAATTATCCCTATGTCTTTTCTTACTCATGTATGTCAATTTGTATAACACTATTGTAGAGCTTTTCTTCGTGGGCCTCTACTGAAAATGGACATATATCCAGTTAGACTAGCCCGGTCAACAAATGTAAAATAAAATAAAATAAATAAATAAAATAAATAATGGTATATTTGGACTGGAAGTTACCCATAATGTGGAGAAGGATAATGTAAGATTTGTGGATGCATTATTACATGGATATAGTAATAGAATTTGAAGTAAGTTATACAGGAAGTCAGGTTGTACTATTTCATTTTTACATCCTTCTAGCTTTCACCCTGCACATACCTTAAAGTGTTTGCCCTTTGGAGAACTGTTTAGGGCAAAAAGGTTATGCACTAAGTGACAAGATTCTCAGGACAAAGCTGTAGAAATGATGATCTTGTTTTTGTCAAGGGGATATAATCTGCATGACATTAAGAAAATTTATTGAGAAGTACGTAATCTTATTGTTTGGCAAATACATGAGTCTCATCACTATTATGGCCATAGGGCCTTAAATTAAGTTTCTTTAGCTGAAAACTTAGTTTTTAGATATGATGTGTTTTCTGTGTCTGTAAAAAACAGACTGTGAAAAAAGCCTTGGCAGATGTTGGTGGACACTGCTAGCTTTGGGAATTTATTTCTTATTTCACCTGTCTTTTTATACAAGAGGAGTATAAATATTTCTGATTTACTGGTCCAAACACCTTCATTAGATGTGTTATGTGACCTGTAAGACCTTTGCTTTAGAGCGGTACTCTACCCTGTACTAATCTTGGCTGTAGTGTGTGCATGGTTATAGTAAGTCAGTTTTCTTTGACTGCCGCTAAAAAAGTTTCAAACTGCTAGTAACTATAACTGTGAGAATGAAAAGATGGTTTGTGCCCGAAGATGTTCCCGTGACTTGGTTTATACATGTGAAATAAGGAGAAAATACAAAAAAACAGCCCTTTAAATGTTGATAAGAATAGTCCTGTTGCTGCTCATTTTAATGGACGGCGTAGTGAAGGCTTAGAATCAACTATTTTATGACAGATTAATGATTGCAATGAGTATGAAGTTAAAATAACTTTAGAAAGAAAGGAACGACTGTTTTAATTGGAAAGTTTTGATTTAATGGTTGAATGGTTTAACTTCTCATGATTGTAGTCTAAAATCTTCTGTCATTTTTCTACTTTGTTACACTCTTGATGGTCTTCTGACTGAGGCACTAGGAAAACTAAACTGCTGCTTTTTTATTTTAATTATTAGGAATTATTTTAATTTAAATTTGTTAACTGAGTAGATCACTGATGAAAAATGACTAGTTTCAGCCTCAGGCTGGTATGAGAAGAGAGATGGACATTTCAGCAAAAAAAAAGATTGAAGTACACAATAACCAAAGAATGACCAAACTATGAAATCAAATTTGTCTAACATTTATTATATTATTTTAAACTGTCACATTTTTATTCCTTTACTAAACGACAATTTCATTTTGAACATTTCTTGATGACAGTTCCTGTCATTATAAAGTCTGTGGATATCATTCTTCATTTCTATATTTATTTATACTCTTCTTCAGCAAATGTTTCTTTTATCTTGATTTGAGATTAAAATTTACTCAAGAGTGATCCTTTTAGCTATTTCATATTCTAGTTACTGTTCTCATTTCACAGTCAACATCAAACTGCCTACAGTTGAGGACACTTTCTTTATCCCTTTCTTATATTGTCTGAAGGCGTACATACTGAGATGAAAGAAGCTCTGTGCCTTGAACAGAAAAATGTGTCGCTTCCTCATGCGTCTCTTTCTGTCTTGCTTTTTCTGTCTTCCAGTCTGACAACCAATTACTCTGTTCTTGACAGCATTCAATAACTTGTAGTATCAGTTAAGTGTGCAGATCCCTTCTTTCCAGAAGATAAAAGTGTTACACTTAAAAAAATCACAGCATGTTCTGTCTATACCAATCTTTGTGATAAAAAAGAAAAAAAAACAGTCTTCTAATGTCCATAGCAAGTGCTATTTTTAACTTTCAATTATGGATTTTTAAAACAAAGAAACAGAACGGTACTAAAAAGAAACCATGCTCAACAAAAAAGCAGCACCTTGACTTAGAGTATTATGGTTACACAAGGTGATAAAGTCTTATGATTTTATTTTTTCAGTAGTTCAACTCAGAAAAGGAGGTACTTTGTTTAAGTTTACCAGGATAAGAAAAAGGAAACTCTCAGGAAGGCAAGCAGTTTTCTATATGAATCATAACCATGGTATATCTAAACTCAGGGTTATTGGTCATACTGATGAAATTTAAATATTATGATTTAGTATGTCCTCAGGCTTTTTACAGCTCAACATGCGCTTAACATCACTGGGATGAGAGAGAGAATTAAGTATAGACTTTTTCAGAGAAATGCTGCATCAACCTAATCAGTTAGCTGCAGAGTAGCTCTGCACCTCGAGGATATGGACCAAAAGCATCTAATAAATATCCTTCAGTTTATTTTGTATTAAGTAGTATATGCCAGAATATTGTGTAGTGAGCAGTGTGTGTATCAGGGTACTGTGTAGTGAGCAACGTGCATCAGGATATTGTGTGGTGAGCGGTGTATATCAGGATATTGAGTAGAGAGCAACGTGCATAAGCATACTGTGTAGTGAGCAGAATGCATCAGCATACTGTGTAGTGAGCAAAGTGCATTGGGATACTGTGTAGTGAGCAACATGCATCAGGATACTGTGTAGTGAGCAACATGCATAAAGATATTGTGTAGAGAGCAACATGCTTCAGGATACTATGTAGTGAGCAACATACATCAGGATACTGTGTAGTGAGCAACATGCATAAAGATATTGTGTAGTGAGCAAAGTGCATCAGCATACTGTGTAGTGAGCAACATGCATCGGGATACGATGTAGTGAGCAACATGCATAAAGATATTGTGTAGTGAGCAACGTGCATCAGGATATTGTGTGGTGAGCAGTGTATATCAGGATATTGTGTTGTGAACAACGTGCATCAGGATACTGTGTAGTGAGCAACATGCATCAGGATACTGTGTAGTGAGCAATGTGCATCAGGATACTGTGTAGTGAGCAACAGGTATCAGGATATTGTGTAGTGAATAACGTGTATCAGGATACTGTGTAGTGAGCAACATGTATCAGGATATTGTGTAGTGAGTAACATACATCAGGATACTGAGTACTGAGCAACATGCATAAGGATATTGTGTAGTGAGCAACATGCATCAGTATATTGTGTGGTGAGCAGTGTATATCAGGATATTGTGTAGTGAGCAATGTGTATCAGGATATTGTGTAGTGAGAAACGTGTATCAGGATACTGTGTAGTGAGCAACATGTATCAGGATATTGTGCAGTGAGCAAAGTGTATCAAAATACTGTGCTGTGTCTGGTTGTGGTGGCTGCCAGAGAGGCAATTACTAGAAAATGGAGATCAAAATCTAAACCAACTATATTAGAAGTGGTGAGTATAGTAACAGATATAAAACAACTGGAAGTGAGATCTTTAGAAAAGGGTATGAGCTAACTTTGGGCTCCTAAAAACAGAGGTGGCTAACTTCACAGCACCCATGCAAATAGAGAATAGTTGCATGACTGCCAAATCATACACCAGTGCACTGTATGAACACGTACACAAATGCATGGATCTCGCCATACCCAACAGAACCAAGACACTCTCCTCCAAAAAAAGGAAGCCAATCTGGTGGTTCCCTGCCATAAACAAACTCTACAACAGAAGAAGGAAACTGATGTGGAATTAGGTGAAGTCCATAGACTGGAAAAACTCCCTTATCAGCCTCAACAAAAAGTTGAGATCCCTTATCAAATATTCTAAAGCAAGCTATGAAAACAGAATTGCAGCAGATAGTAAAGACAACTACAAGGCCTTCTATAGTTATGTAAAGAATCTCCAC
Organism: Protopterus annectens; assembly: GCF_019279795.1. NCBI lineage: Eukaryota > Metazoa > Chordata > Ceratodontiformes > Protopteridae > Protopterus > Protopterus annectens. The sequence goes on from NC_056739.1 coordinate 180,429,727, forward strand.
GGCAATACCCAGATTTGCTCTAAGCTACTGCACAATGGAACCTCCTATACTAAGCCAACAGATATTGCCAATATGCTGACCGACAGATTCAAGTGCCAACTTTACCCTCCCCTCCACCAAAGGACCAATCACAATACCAGTTGATTGCCAGGCACCCAGTATTACTCCTGCACAGGTTAAAACTGCACTGTCCAAGGCCAATAATACAGCTTCTATGAGACTTGACAATATCCCTGGCTGTGTTCTACATGAACTACAGACTGAACTGGCACCTCACCTGTGTGACCTGTTCAATCACAGCCGTACCTCAGACTTTGTCCCTACTGAATGGCACACTGCTACAGTCATCGCTCTCCACAAAGGAGGAGTGACTACAGACCCTGGGAACTATCCCCCAATTAGCCTGATGAGTCTGACATGCAAAGCTATGGAACCCATCATCATGGACTTAATAAACAAGAATATAGGGAATCTCCAAACTCTGGATCCCGTACAGTTTGGTTTTGTAAAGGGTAGATCATGCCTGCTCAACCTGATTGACTTCTTTGAGTCATTCACCAGAGCTGTGGATGATGGCAAGGTGGTTCATACAGCCTACCTTGATCTGGCCAAAGCCTTTGATACCATTCCCCACTCAGGAATCATAGAAAAACTCAGTAAGCTAGGCATCAACCCCTATATCACTAGGTGGATTGCAAACTGCCTCACAGATAGAACCCATAGTGTGAAAGTAACTGACTCTAAGTCAGACTAATGACCATTCACAAGTAGAGTCCGACAGGGTTTGGTCCTGTGTCCTCTCCTGTTTGGTATGTACTTCTCTGAAGTCCAGGCCAACACAAAGGGACTCTGACTGACAAAGTATGCAGACGATTGCAAGTTGGGAGCTATTATTAACTCCCCAAATGATGTTGACATCCTACAGAAAGGCCTCACTGAGATCAACGACTGGTGTTAGAACGATGGCCTTAAGCTCAGTGCCAAAAAATGTGTTGTCATCCCCTTTGCGAAAAACCCAGTTCCCATGAATTACCACATCAATGGTAGTCCACTGAACACAGAAGGTGTTATAAGAGATGTGGGAACACAGGTTGACAGCAACCTCTCCTTTGACCACCACATTGTCACTGTGGTCAGAAAGCCCTTTTATGTGGCATCTCATTACTAAGGGTTTTGCATCCAGGAAGAAAGAGGTCATTGTCTCCCTCTACTCTTCCCTCATCAGGCCAATCATTGAGTACAATGCTCCATCTGGCATGTACCTCACTAAACATCTGCTACAACTGGAGTGCCCACAAAAGTGCCTCACAAAGAGGATCCTAGGCCTTAAACCCTTGTCCTATATGGGCAGACTAAAAAAACTCCAACTATTCTCTGTCTCATATCGCCTACTTAGAGGCGATCTCTGCTTGACTTACAAAGCCATGTCTGACCCAGCTCTGTTAGAAATGCTACATCTAAAGAAATCCCAATCCCTCCACACTACATGCTCCAGAGACCTCAACCTCATTACCACAATCAACAGAACATGCTGGAGGGACAGGTTCATAACCCAGAGACTGCCCTTGCTATGGAATAGACTTCCCATACATGTCAAACAGAGCACCTCACTGGTCTTCTTCAAGAGAAATCTTGATGAGTGGATGGGCATGGGCACCAGAACCATAGAGTGAGGGGGAAGGGGCACCCCCTCACATACTTGTGAGGGAATGGTACATTCCCAATTTCCCGGCGCTTTTCATTTACACTTTCTGCTGTCTGCTGACATCATCAGCAGAGCTGCCATGTTGTGTCTAAGCAGGATTTCAGTAGTGCCGTTTGTTTAAGCAGCAAGGATTTCAGTACTGCCGTTTCAGCAGACAGCAGGGATTCCACAAAGGTAGGTGTGTGTGTGTGTGTGGTAGTACCATTTCAGCAGAAAGCAAGGGTTCCGGTAGTGCAGTTTCAGCAGGGATTCCACAAAGGTAGGTGTGTGTGTGTGTGTGTGTGTGTGTGTGTGTGTGTGTGTGTGTGTGTGTGTGTGTGTGTGTGTGTGTGTGTGTGTGGTAGTGCCATTTCAGCAGGGATTCTGGTAGATTTTAGCAGAGAGGGATTCCACAAAGGTGTGTGCGTCATTATATTCTGTTTTTATGTTCTATATTTTCTGCATTGATATTTACATAGCTAAGGAGAGTTTAGTTTGTAGTTTGCGGGGCTGGTGTTCAGGGATAATGTGCTCTTTTATGCAAGCTTCTTAATATATGGGATTGATATGTTATTTGCTGTTAGTAAATACGTTTTATTTTGTAATACAGCATTGATTGAATAAATGTGCCTGTAAAGCAGACTCAGAGTTTAGTTTGTTCTGGGTTATTATTGTAGTAGTTTTTCTTTTATCAGCAGACAATGTTGGTATAAATTATGTGCAGCTGATCAGGCGCATCATGTAGTATTGAAAAGTTAATGTATATATTTTTTGTATGTTTAATGTGTTGTCTGTGGTAGTGGGTTACTTTCTCATTTTGTAAAAGTAAAAATTGTGTGGTAATGTACTGTGATACTGACGTTAAATCAAAATTGCATAAAAACATTTCAGGATTGCAGCAACGTAAGATTGTCCATGACATAATATAGCATGATAGCTTTTAATTAGTCTGGCAATTTAGTACTGCATTTTCAGGGTGAGAATGGACAGCACTGGACCTCACATAAGTGCAAATAAAGACCACTGTTCCCCATTATCACCTGAAACTATTACTTGTACTAAGTATAATCAAAGTAAAACGTTATTCAAGCTTGCTGAGCATGTTTGTCGGCTGTCCGTGTCATTAATTAGAAAAAAAAATCTTAGCACTAAATGTGGAACAGTGAGGAACATGGGCTTCAAGACTCAAAATGTGGGATGTTACTCATAATGAGGTCACTTGGGAGGTATGAGTAACTTGGCTTTGCCCGTGATTATTGGCAAAGAAGTTGAGAGCTGAACCTGAGATGCTATACAGGGGTCCGTAGATGTCCCTCAATTGCCGTACGTGCTGAGAGCTATGCAAAAACACATGTGCAGTGCAGTGTTCTCAGATATCACCCATTTTAGCACCCCCCCCCCAAAAAAAAAAAAAAAAAGCAACTAAATCTGAATGCCAATTTGCGAAGCCATGCCCAGGAGATGTAAATAAGCTGACTTAACGAGAAAGTGTGGTGCAACAGATTGTAGGGAACTATAAAATAATACTAAGATTATGACAGGTATACCAATACTTAAAGCATGCTAACAGGATTTATCTGTCAAGTGTTTACAGAAGCAAGGTCTGTAATGCAGTGAGCTGGGCAATATTCATAAGTTCTTTGGATAGGGAATTTTTTTTACTGCTGGTTCGGTCTTGTAGAAGACACGCTCAACAGCAGTTAAATATGAACATTGTGACAGTTTAAGGATGCCTTCAGTTTGCAAGCTGAGAGAATGTTAACTACTAGAGAAAGGCAATAGTCCAAATATTATTGTTTTAAATAGATGAAAGCTAGCAGTACCACAAAGTATCCCAGACAGATCTTTGCCTCCATACACACTTAAATCTCTGTCCCAGTCCACTCTATACTTATACAGATCATACACGCATCTAATATGCATAGGTAATGACTCTTTGTGCGAGCACCCAAAATCTGGGAGTCCTTACCAGGCAATATAAAGCACATTATATCCATTAGGAATTTCTGCAAGAATATGATACCTAATGTCATTAAATAGAGATACCTAGGTTTTTTTACTTCACCTATCCCAAGTGTTTAACACTCACGCAGACATCACAACTAATAAAATCATGCCTCAGCTAAAACTGTGCTACAGCATCAGTCATCTCTTTTCATCACATCTCCCAACTGTCCCTGTTTTGGAGGAATGTTCCTGTTTTCAAGCCTGATGATATGTCCCTATTTTAACCCTTCACTCTATTTTCTGAATCTCCCTCATCACATGTAAATGCTGCATCCCTTATATGGGTCCCCTCAAATTATGTATGGAATGATCACAGTTGTTCTCACTAGGGCTAATATACAATTATCAGCCATGGGATAGGTAAGACCAATCAGAAAATGTTAATTCAAACACCAAAAGGGAATAGGCTAAGCTTAAAAAGTCCTCCAAGTGATTCTATGTTGTAGTAGTAAATAGTTATAAAAAATGCCCTTTTTAAATCACTAAGTGCCCCTTTCACCCTCTGCCCCCCCCCCCCCCAGTCTTCAATAGCTTCCGGTACCTATGTGGATTGGAAATAGAAAATTCACCCCAGGAATCACTCCAGTGGCTTTACTCGACAGAGGCACTGGGAACTAAGTTTGGGTGGCACGATGCCAGGGTAATCCTATGGGCTAGACTTGTAAAGGCTCCAGGGCCATTAGCCTAGTACACACCTATGAACCTATGAACACACTACATAGGAAAAATGGTAATTGAAGGAACAATACATAGAGGGGAAGAATGAGATTTAAAAGAAGGCAGGACTTAAATGAGCTATGTAATGTTTGACTGAAAACGATTGGGTAGATTATAAGTGATGTATAATGTTTGCAGCTGGGAGTGTGTCAGTATGGTTTGTGATGTAAAATTCTTGCAACTAGTATTGTGTCTGCGTGGTTTGTTTTTATTTATATAAATGTATGATTGTTTAAGTCTTAAGTGATGGTTTAATAAAGATGTTTTTTATTTAAAAAAGACAGGAATTGAATAATTTATGTAATGTCGCTTAGGTTATATGATAATTTGTTAATACAGTTTGATTACTTTTGTAGGAATGCAAATTTGCCTATGTCACAAGTGATAATTCAATAAAGGTGCTTAAAAATTAAAATACTGAGTTGGTAAACTAGAAGCCAGGCACGAAAGGACTTTACCAAGAAAATACTGAATATTACCTGCAATCATTATATGCTACAGAATTGTACAGTTTCCACTGAAAAAAGTGTGACAATAATTTAGGCCTATGTGGGTAAAATAGCAAAACCGACCAACAAGATTTATAATGGTTGAAGTTGTATTTAAAGTTTAATAATGGATATGTTATATCATTAATTAGCACAGTAAAAAAAAATTACAGTTTCAACTATGAAGCATTCTTTCCCATTACTGTAGGTAATGACTGCTAGCTATTAGCCATGCTATGGTCTCCAGTTATCTCTGAGTGAAATGAATAAATAAAAACAAACATTTTAAATATCTTTGTATGTATGTATGTATGTATATCTATATGTTTCCCCCATATGCATATTTTTTGTTCAGCTGATATCTGTTCTGTCAATTCCATTTCGTCAACAGATTAGATGACTGACTGTGTTGGTATGAGATTGCTATAAAAGCAGGGGTGGGAAATATGTACTTTCTCCACTATTGTACAGTATCAGTGTTGAAATAAACAAGTAGCAGGGGTGCCACATTTTGAGTTACAATTATTTTTGGATGACAACTGATGCTGCATAGATTACCTTACAATATATAAAATGTATTATAAATAGTAAGGTATATATAACAGGTGTTATATAAGCATATGCGGATCAATGTTACTCTGTCGACTAGTCATTTAAAGGACAGAATGCACTATGTAGATATTTATTCATTTGAAGGTTTGTTTGATTGCATGTTTGGGGGAGTGCATGCAGTGACAAAATGAGCAACTTTGGCTGAGGAAGGAATGTGTTGCACTTTTACCTGTAATACCAAGAGTTGTGGCATTTGGGATGTACAAGTGGTTTTCGGTAAGAATAGGGGCTAGGACAGGAGATAGTTTTATTGTTATAGAAGTGTATCTTTATGTGAGTGTTTGTGTCTTAGGGTTAGAGTAAGAATTAGATCACTGGATAGGTTTAGTGTTGTGTGTAATGTTGTTTATGGTGTATGTGAGCATCTTCTGCAGTAGTAGAGTTTTAGAAATGGGTTTTATATGGTAAAAATTGAGGTTAGGAACAGGGTTAGGGTGACACACTTTAGTAAGGTGGTAGCGAGGTGAATGGGAGACTAAAACTCCTGTCATAATTTTGAGAAGCCAGGGGAATGACCTCATATGCTCTTCTATGAATTGAGTTCACTGGTTTACATTTTTGATTACAGACCAAAATCTACTGAACTTGCTTTAATGAATAAGGGTTTACATTTTATTCCATTCTTTATTATTACCAAAGTTCAACATATTCATTTTGTATAAGATTTTTGTTGTAAGTTAAATTTGCTAGATATTTTAAGGATAATAGTCAAAATTATGAAAAGAGTTTACATTTATACCATTTAGATTCAAACCACTCATGAATCCAGTTGTAGGTACTTTTGAGAAAACTATGATATGTGATTTACATTTTTTTTCTGTTCCTTCACAGTCCCATCATAAGAAATTATCTAATAATGAACATGATGCTTAAGACAGGAACTGGATGAGTGAACTGGGTACAAAATACTGTAACAAACATGAACCCAAAAAAAACCACTAAAGCAGAAGGGTCTATATTAGAACATCGAATATTCTAAATAGCGAATGCAGGAACCCGAAATCATTATCGTGGTGGGCTTCGACCCCCACACCCACCGCTAAATATATATTCCAAGTCAGAGATCGCACTACAGTGAGGTAAGGGCAAATATTCTGATCTTCACTTTACCGTGATAAAAAAAATACTTCGAGACCCTGCATTTTTTGGCATGTGAGCGTTCGCTATTTAGAACATTTGATGTTCTAATATAGACCCAAAGCAGAATATATAAAAAATAAAACACAGAATCAAACTAGTGCTTTCATTCACTTTACTTGTGGAACTTCTGCAGAATAAACATTGCACAGAAACAGACACTTAAATAGTACAAACAACTCTAATTAGATTAATTAACCAATCTAAATAAATTAGTTTTAAAGAAACATGCTTTTAAAAGCACTATACATGCTAAACATTAAAAGTAATATTAAACATATTTGTAACTCAAGAGACTTTTGATGGATAATGTCTCATTTAACCCTGGAAAAACATCAGCCCTTAAAAATATTTGACATTTTAATTCAAGAAATTCCAAAAAGTTGTTAAATTGTTTAACAAATGCCTTGGTATCAACCTTTTGAAGTGCCAAAAAATAGAATTTCCTAAAAGAACAACATTCGTTACTATATTTAGCTAAAGCGTTATTATCATCATGATTCCTAATAGCTCTAATATGTTCACTGATACGACAACTTTAGACTTCTGGTGGTCTTACCTACATAAAAACTATTGCAAGAAGAGCACATGGCCAAATAAACTAACCCTGTGCTACTGCAATTAAATTTCTAGCTGCAAAAACATATTCCATGTGAACAAAAGAATAATGACTGCCTAGATAAATAAACCTACAAGACCTACATCCCTGACAGGAGAATGTACCCAAGGGAACAAGTCTATCAGATACAATATCTGTAGGAAAGTGCTCTAATAACCCTTTAAGGCAACATGTTTTTTGAAAATAAAATTTGGTCGAACCCCTACCACATCACTTAATTCCTTGTTACCAAGGATAACCTTCCAATTGTCCTTGATAATATTTCATATATGTTCTCCTTCATAACTCATGGGAAAAGGAAAGGCTAGCATTCTATCACAGGTGTCAGTTTCTTCCACATGTTTGGGTACAAATCCAGCAATCAAAATAGGACTAAAATCAGAATGTCTCCTACCATGACATTATCAGCAATTTCTTTTAATTTATCTGGGGGAATAACCTCTTTCTAAAAACATGTAAGTCAGAATTTCAACTTCTCTAAAAAAATTTCATCATCACTAACTATACGGCTAATGTGAATTACCTGCACCTTAAAAACATTAAATTTCATATATGTGGGGTGAAAACTGGAAAAATGTAAATAATTGTTACAAAATGTTTCTTTATGACAAATAGAACTATGAAATTTATGTTGTATAAGATCCATAGTTAATGAAATGTCCAAAAAATTGAGTTTTGCCAAAACCACCAACTTCAAATTTTAAACAATCAACACTGTGATTGATTTCTGCCACAAAGGCATCAAACTCTTGTTTACTACCCTCCCAGTATATATATATATATATATATATATATATATATATATATATATATATATATATATATATATATAT